>NC_047110.1:9951066-10074847 GCF_902500255.1 Thalassophryne amazonica | reverse complement strand
TGATTGTGTGTATGTATAACTGTGTGTATGTATGACTGTGTATATGTGTGACTGTGTATATGTGTGATTGTGTGTATGTATGACTGTGTGTATATATGACTGTGTATATGTATGACTGTGTGTATGTATGACTGTGTGTATGTATGACTGTGTGTATGTATAACTGTGTGTATGTATGTATAACTGTGTATATGTATGATTGTGTTCATGTGTGATTGTGTGTTTGTATGACTGTGTGTATGTATGATTGTGTGTATGTATAACTGTGTGTATGTATGACTGTGTGTATGTATGACTGTGTATATTTATGACTGTGTGTATGTATAACTGTGTATGTATGATTGTGTGTATGTATGATTGTGTGTATGTATAACTGTGTGTTTGTATGACTGTGTGTATGTGTGACTGTGTATATGTATGATTGTGTGTATGTATAACTGTGTGTTTGTATGACTGTGTGTATGTGTGACTGTGTATATGTGTGATTGTGTGTATGTAGGACTGTGTGTATGTATGACTGTGTATATTTATGACTGTGTGTATGTATAACTGTGTGTATGTATGATTGTGTGTATGTATAACTGTGTGTTTGTATGACTGTGTGTATGTGTGACTGTGTATATGTGTGATTGTGTGTATGTAGGACTGTGTGTATGTAGGACTGTGTGTATATATGACTGTGTATATGTATGACTGTGTGTATGTATGATTGTGTGTATGTATGACTGTGTGTATGTATAACTGTGTGTATGTGTAACAGAGGCCAGCAGGTGTCGCTGTGCAGATGTAGTTAGTAAACTTCACTCTCAACAGCTCAAAAGGATTCTCTTGTCACAAGGCCAGAGCCCTGGGTTTTGGCCTTCTGGTTAGACAGTCCAACTTCCATGCAGAGGATCGTGAGTTCGCCTCCCGAGAGGAGCGAATGGGTGGAGTCATAACAACACAATGCAGAGTGCAGCCGCTACATATATATAACTGTGTGTATGTATAACTGTGTGTATGTATAACTGTGTGTATGTATGATGGTAATTTCTAAATGTTTAATGCAGTAGTACTTCTATCTGACTGTATGTTTGGGTTTGCATCTTATGATATTTTATTGTGGTGAAAATTATTTATTTAATCTGCTGTTTAAATGATGCAGTATAAACCATCATCAGCGACATTCATGAGGAGCAGACTGCAGCCTTCATGTTCCACTCGGAATATGCTGCAGGAAACCTGTAAGATTAGACAGGATGTCTGTCAGAAATTGGAGCATTTTTTCTCACAGGAATGTGATGGCTCCTGTATGAAAACTGCAAGATGTGTGTCTCATTGTTTTGTTTTGTTTTGTTTTGTTTTTTTGGTGGTGGTGGTGGGGGGGTCCTATATGCTTATATCCTCCCATAGATTTCCAATAGGATGTTTTAAGTCAGGCTAATGTGCAGCAGAAAATGACGGGAACAAGCTGTTTAAATCCTGATTTAGATGTTTAAAGCACTATACAACCACAAACATACCATGCACACCAAATCAAAGATCAGAGCAGCAAACATTCAGAAAGATGCAAAATTCCACACACATGCTTGAAGGTCCAACAAGCCTCGACACTTTGTGCTTCACCTGGAATTCACGCAGTCATTAGAGACGCAACAGAAAAACACCCCTCACTGAACCAGGATATGGCAGAAAGCAAGAGCCACAACAAAAGGAAAAGTCTAAATGCTGTCTGTGCCTAGTAATGTGTCAGAGAGCTGTTTGCGTACATTACATGCCTGCTCCTTTGACAGTCCAAACCACAGCCAGCAGCAAACAGTGAGGATGACAGAGTGAGACGTGGAGGCAGCGGACCCCACAGTGTGTTCCAGGATCACATCATGGAACAGCGGCAGAGAATGTGTGTTTGCATGCAGACACAGAGACAAGCAGCTGGAGTTCATCTCTGGTTTGATACGCAGACGTAAGAGGAGGACGTCATGGTTTATCCTCTGCACCCACATCAACCTTGTCTTCCTCTTTCGCTCAGGATGTTGGAATCTGCTGACCCTCATCATCATGCTGTGCTGCCCTTCTTCTACTATTTCACATGGTGTTATAATGAGTGTGTCACTGTGTGACAAACACAGTTTTGACTGTGTGGGTCAGGTGTGTGACAGGACAGCGGTCGAGTGATGATCCACTCTGACATGGATCATATCCACATGTGTAAACATACTAAATGACCCCGTTTCTTCTTTTAAAGAACAACTCAATCTTGTCTGTTTTTAAGAGCTATTTATAATCACAAATTTGACATATAAAGAGTGTTATAAAGGTAGAGTGTGGAGGATTTAGTGTCATCAAGCAGTAAAGTTACAAACTGTTGGTCACGATTTACATTTCCTTCATGTTTTCACTTCTTTAGCAACAAGAATTTATAATAAGTTGCCTTTTCTTGTGATAAACTATATATATATATATATATATATATATATATATATATATATATATATATATATATATATATATATATATATATATATACAAGGTCTATTAGAAAAGTATCCGACCTTATTATTTTTTTAAAAACCATATGGATTTGAATCACGTGTGATTGCGTCAGACAAGCTTGAACCCTCGTGCTGTGAGAGACCTCCAGGTGGACACCGTTCGAAAAATTAAGACCAACACCGAGGTGGTTTTGTCCTGCGTAATGAACGGCTCGGTGGCGCGTCCCTCCGCTTTTCTTTCCATGAAAAAAACTCCTGTAACGGTGGAATGTGCTGAAAAAGTGCTGATGTCCACATCTTCTGCCTTTTTGTGAAAGTCAGACGAGGTCCCGGATCAACAAAGCCTTCACGTTGGAAATGATCTGGTTGTTTCAGCGGGGTGTCAGCCTGTCGATGGGGGCTGGGAGTGCGCCACACTCTCAGGAGTTGTGGGCAGTCCTTAAAGTGGCAGTAACACTCCTTAATCTGTATAATCCCCATAAAATCGTCCCTGAAAGCCATATTAATTTTTCGAACGGTGTCCACCTGGAGGTCTCTCACAGTTTCTGGAAAAAAATTGATGCAGCAAAGCTCCAAATTGTTCAGACACTTATTCGCAATAAAAATCCGCCGAGAGGGTGGACCACACCTCACTCAAAGCCTGCTTACAGGCGAATGACGCAACCGACAGGCATGAAAAAACTCATGCATGCGCACGAGGGTTCAAGCTTGTTTGACGCAATCACACGTGATTCAAATCCATATGGTTTTTTAAAAAAATAATAAGGTCGGATACTTTTCTAATAAACCTCATATATATATATAAACACCATGAGCAGTCAACAACATGGTGAATTGCTACAAGGTGCTCAGATAATGCTGCAATTTAACCTTTGCACAGGGACAATGGCATCAACAATACAAGGTAAAACTCTTTGTATATTGTGTCTAAAACTTTCCTGAACATGTTATCTAGGTTTTTAGACATTATTGATATTGTGTTTCTATTATGTAAACACACGAGAAGTGTCTCAAGTGATTTCACTGTTATTTACAATGGGAATTGCCTTGAGCCATAAACTCATCCTGTTCTGGTCATTGTGGGGGAAATTGAAGTTTGCTCTCTCAACTCCCTGCTTAAGGCCCCCTGACACTTACTCGACTTTGATAAGCGCACCTGCATGCACGTCATCGTGCTGATCCCACCCGTTGTGTTCCCAGCTGGACGCCGTGCTTTGTTCCACTGGCTGCCACACGCTGTGCGCTGGACGCTATGTATATAAAATAATTATTTTGTAGCTGATTAATCATTTTTCTCTGTGAGTTGATTGTTGAAAACGGCTGGAATTGCTTCCTGAATCACAACCGCAGCTGTATACATGTGTGCACTGGAGGAGCTGGAGGAAGCATTTGGAGCCATCTAAACAGGTAATTATTTGTCATTTTTACATTGTCATGGCTTGGTAAAACAGTTGCATGTTCTTTCCTTCTTGTATGCAGCTGTAAAAGTATGCTTATGACAAATTTAACATCTCGTTATAATCATTCAGACAAGCTGCGCTCTGATGCGGTGCGCTGATGCAATCACTCACACTGTTCATTTCTTCTTTACTCAACCTGACAAGCTGCACATAGTGTTGGTGAGTCAATTGCACAATGTTGCATGACATTTATGTGTGCAAGATTTTTTGAACATTTAAAAATTCTCTTTGAGCAATTACACTCACTGGAGACCCTCTCATGTTCAGTCTACACCCGGTAAAGACGAGTTTACTCTCCTGCACGACACAATGCGTGCAAGGGTGTGCATCAAAGTTGTGCAAGTGTCAGGGGGCCTTTATTGTCCTTTACAACATTGTTTGTGCTGTTTGTTACAGAATAATATATACTAGCACATTGACCATGGGAATCCACAGGCTGGAATCTTTAAAATTGTCCGTAGGTGTGTGTGTGGGTGTGTCTGTGTTTGTTTGTCTATTTGTGGCCCTGCGACAGACTAGCGTCCTGTCCTGGGTGTACCCCGCCTCGCGCTCTATGACTGCTGGGATAGGCTCCAGCCCCCCGCGACCCTTAATTGGACTAAGCGGTAGAAGATGGATGGATGGATGATTTACTTCCCCCTGCTGGAATGGCGTGTGAGTCCAGAATGTAAATATCAATGTCCATTGTTCAGTGTTGTTAGCTAATATATGTAGCTTCTCTAAAAATATTAGTCCTATCAACATTTGGTTTTGGCGCCTTTCATCCTTGACCCAAAATACATGGGTGATTCTTCAACTACGGGCACTTATTATGTCCTTTGATCATATTGTATGAAAAACAGAAAAAAGGGGAAATTTCACACTTTCTTTACAATGAAAGTGTTTTAAGAAATTTGTTCTAGTAGTCTATGATGACTTTTTCACCTTTTTTCAGCATCATTATATGCAAATATTGCCATTTTGTGCTTGTCCCACACCCAGACTTTTGATCTTCAACGATAAAGATGAATGGTAAGAAAACGTTTTTTCTAATGTTTTAAAATATCTCTGAATAAAATATCAGTTAAATAATCAAAACATAATTGGGGTATTCAATGTCATACAACGTTTGTGATTTTTTTAAACAAAATGTAGTTGTCCCACACTATTGCCGTAATTTCCACCACAACACTGTAATGTCCCTTTAAACAGTTTGTATGAAAGATTGTTTGGGTAGTTTCTATGGAGATAAACAGTGACATCAGAGCACATGTATATAGCACCAAATCACAACAAACAGTTGCCCCAAGGCGCTTTATATTGTAAGGCAATAGTGTGGTGGAAATTACATTTACAAGGCTAATAGTGCCCGTAGTTAAAGAATCACCCACATAAACATACCAAACGGCAAATGTCATTTCTCCCCAGTTTGTGCATGATCAAAATTGCACGCACACACATGCACACAGAGCTTTTTGTCTTTTCTGCATTCTACTGTAAGCAGGTGCTTTTAATTTGACAAACAGAGACTATGCCAGAAGACATTAAAAGCACTACACTTCTCACTAATGGTACCGGGAGCATGACACTTAAGTCACTCATGGTACCAGCAACATAACACTAAACTAAACTGACTAAACCAATTGAACTACAAAAACACAATAAATCAATAATACTAACAACACTGTTAAACTAACCTGAACCACAATGACATTCAAATTCCCAAAACCCTGAACTCCCATTGGGCATTGCAGCACAATGTCCAAAAAGTATTTCTCCTATCAACTTTCTGTTTTCGAAGCATTCATCCTCGACCCAAAATACATAAGCATACCAAACGGCAAATGTCGCCTCTCCCCAGTTTTGCCGTAATCGAAGCCATAGGCACTCATGCATGCACATACACAGAGACCATATCATGATAATAATATAGATAAGATGTCTGAAATTCAGTTTGGGTTCCACACGGTTTGAAGGTAGCAGGCACTGACTATTTGGAATATTTGTTTCAGCAACTGTTCAGGGATCTCATGCATGCAGTGTTGTGTGGGCCGCTGAAGAGGAGGTACTGCTGGCCCACCACCACCAGTCGGCGCCCTGCTTGGAGTGCGGGCTTCAAGCATGAGAGGGCGCCAGAGCCATTGGAAGTGACAGCTGTCACTTGTCAACCACACCAGCTGTCTCTCATCAACCACCTCATAAGAAGCGGATTACAACTCCACCTCCTCGCCGAGAAATCATCTACCACTAGAGGTAATCTTCTCTGCTGTATTTTCTGAGTGTTTTTTCAAATTGTGATCTGTGTGCAGCCGTACACCTGTGAAGTCTGTTGGAGATTGGATTGGCGGATAGTGAGAGGACGACGGTCTTCGTCTCTCACTCCATCCAGAAGAGGGACAAACAGGAGCTGCACGAGTGATAACGTATCTGGAGGTGGAGGTTTTCCTTCCCGGAGGAATTGTGTGTAAAGGTTGCTGGGCGTGAGGACTCACACTCACCGTCATCTGTTTCTTGTCTGCCAGCAGTACCAGGGCCGACAACGGAGGACAGAGACCACCTGGGGACTCAGGACTTGGCGGCTCCGGTGTTCTTCAGGCCGTTGGTGGTGGAAGCGGTGTGGGCCCCGGCTCTTCGATCACCAGAGGTCTCCTATCTTCGAGCCTGCCCACAGTCCTCTTGTGTACAAGTGGCATCCATTATTTTTCTGTCTGTATTCCGTTGTGTGCCTTCACAACATTAAATTGTTACTCCTTTTCTTATCCATTGTCCGTTCATTTGCGCCCCCTGTTGTGGGTCCGTGTTACGACACCTTCACAACAGGATTTCTCGGCCATTCGTCATGGATCCCGAGGGGCGTCAACCACAGCTTGAACAGCCAATGGGAGAACAAGGAGCGCAGGCGTCAGCAGGAGGCGTGGTAAGTGATCTGCAGCAAATCCTTACCGCTTTCACTGCTCAGTTACATCTGGTAACCGAGCAAAATGCAATCCTCAATCGGAGGATGGAGGCTCTCACCGCCAGAGTGGAAGCACGCGAGTCGAGCGTCGCTGCAGTGTCTCCTCCTGCTGGCCCGGGGCCTAATACAGACGTTCCACTGGCCGTTCAACAACCCCCCCCACCGTCCCCTGAAGCTTACATAAGCCCTCCCGAACCGTACGGAGGCTCGTTTTTGCACAGCGTCCGGTTATGTACGCATCAGACGCCACCCGGGTGGCTTATGTAATTAATCTGCTTCGAGGTGAGGCACGCGCTTGGGCTACAGCGCTCTGGGAACAGGATTCATGGCTTCTGACATCATACACTGGGTTTATACGGGAATTCAAACAAGTGTTTGATCATCCCAACAGAGGCGAGACCGCCTCGACCGTGCTGCTGTCAATGAGACAGGGGCGTCGGAGCGCAGTTGATTACGCTGTCGACTTCCGCATCGCGGCTGCGAGGTCTGGCTGGAATGACGTTGCGCTCCGCGCTGCCTTCATAAGCGGACTGTCTCCAGTACTGAAGGAGCATTTACTGGCTAAGGACGAACCGCAGGATTTCGACGGGCTTGTCAATCTGGTTATACGCTTAGACAACCGCTTAAATGAACACCGTCGGGAGCAGGCCGGGGGGCGTGGCCGGGCACAAGCCGTCCCTCTCTCTTCCGGGTCCGAAGGGGTGACGTCGTCCCCACGTTCCATTGCCAGAGGGCTCCGTGTGGCAACAGCTCCCCCTGCTGACGAAGCTATGGACATGAGCAGGGCCAAAGTGAGATCTGATGTCAGACAAAGGAGGCTGGCCCGCGGGGAGTGTTTTTACTGTGGCTCATGTGAGCACATGTTAAAAGACTGCCCCAAACGGTCAAACACCAACGCCCGTCCTTAGAAACTGGGCTTAGGGTGGGCCATAACATGTACACGGGGAAACCCCGCAGATCAGCACGAATCCCAGTGATAATCCTGAGCGGGGATTTAACCCTTCACGCCCCAGCACTGGTAGACACGGGGTCAGAAGGGAATCTGTTGGATAGCAGATGGGCAAAGGAAGTAGGGCTCCCTCTAGTGGCTCTGCCTTCGCCTTTGAAGGTACGGGCACTAGATGGCACTATACTCCTGTTAATCACACACCGGACACAGCCCGTGACTCTGGTTGTGTCTGGGAATCACAGGGAGGAGATCGTGTTTTACGTGACACCTTCTACCTCCCGAGTGATTTTGGGTTTTCCTTGGATGGTGAAACACAATCCCCGGATCGATTGGCCATCTGGGGTAGTGGCGCAGTGGAGCGAAGCCTTCCACCGGGAGTGTTTAGGATCCTCGGTTCCACCCGGGATCACGGCTAAGGAGGAGGTTAAAGTCCCTCCCAATCTGACGGCGGTGCCCGAGGAGTACCATGATCTGGCTGATGTTTTCAGCAAAGATCTGGCACTCACTCTTCCCCCACACCGACCGTACGATTGTGCCATTGATTTGATTCCGGACGTTGAGTACCCATCCAGTAGACTGTACAACCTCTCACGCCCGGAACGCGAATCAATGGAGACCTACATCCGGGACTCCTTAGCCGCCGGATTGATCCGGAACTCCACCTCCCCGATGGGTGCGGGCTTCTTTTTTGTGGGTAAGAAAGACGGCGGACTCCGTCCATGCATCGATTACAGGGGGTTGAACGAGATCACGGTTCGCAATCGATACCCATTGCCCCTCTTGGATTCGGTGTTCACGCCCCTGCATGGAGCTCAAATATTCACCAAACTTGATCTTAGGAATGCGTACCACCTGGTTCGGATCCGGAAGGGAGACGAATGGAAGACGGCATTTAACACCCCGTTAGGTCATTTTGAGTACCTGGTCATGCCGTTTGGTCTCACCAATGCGCCCGCGACGTTCCAAGCATTGGTTAACGACGTCTTGCGGGACTTCCTGCACCGGTTTGTCTTCGTATATCTGGATGATATACTCATCTTTTCTCCGGACCCTGAGACTCATGTCCAGCATGTACGTCAGGTCCTACAGCGGTTGTTAGAAAACCGGTTGTTTGTGAAGGGCGAGAAGTGTGAGTTTCACCGCACTTCTTTGTCCTTCCTGGGGTTTATCATCTCCTCCAACTCCGTCGCCCCGGATCCGGCCAAGGTTGCGGCGGTGAGGGATTGGCCCCAACCAAAAAGCCGTAGGAAGCTGCAACAGTTCCTCGGCTTTGCAAACTTCTACAGGAGGTTCATTAAGGGTTACAGTCAGGTTGTTAGCCCCCTGACTGCCCTGACCTCCACTAAGGTCCCCTTCACCTGGTCGGACCGGTGCGAGGCCGCGTTTAGGGAGTTGAAACGCCGGTTTTCGTCTGCGCCAGTTCTGGTGCAGCCTGATCCTACTCGCCAGTTTGTAGTGGAGGTGGACGCCTCAGACTCAGCGATAGGAGCCGTGCTGTCCCAGAGCGGGGAGTCCGATAAAGTTCTCCATCCTTGTGCCTACTTTTCCCGCAGGTTGACCCCCGCTGAGCGGAATTATGACGTGGGCAATCGGGAACTCCTCGCGGTGAAGGAGGCTCTGGAAGAGTGGAGACACCTGTTGGAGGGAGCTATGGAGCCTTTCACGGTTTTCACGGACCACCGGAACCTGGAGTACATCCGGACCGCCAAGCGGCTGAACCCCAGGCAAGCCCGCTGGTCCCTGTTATTTGGACGCTTTGACTTCCGGATCACCTACCGCCCCGGGAATAGGAATCAACGGTCCGATGCACTGTGCACGAAGAGGAGGCCAAGGCTGAGTTGTCGGACCCCATCGAAACCATCCTTCCCGAGTCCACTGTCATGGCCACCCTCACCTGGGACGTGGAGGAAACCGTCCGGGAGGCCCTGGCAAGGAACCCGGACCCGGGAGATGGTCCGAAGAACAAACTTTACGTCCCACCAGAGGCTAGGGCTGCCGTCTTGGGCTTCTGCCACGGATCCAAGTTCTCCTGTCATCCCGGAGTGCGTAGGACCGTGGCAGTAGTCCAGCAGCACTTCTGGTGGGCGTCACTGGAAGCCGACGTCCGGGACTACGTCCAGGCCTGTACCACCTGTGCCAGGGGCAAGGCGGACCATCACAAGACCAGGGGTCTCCTCCAACCCCTGCCTGTGCCTCATCGCCCCTGGTCCCACATCGGCCTGGACTTCGTCATGGGCCTCCCGCCGTCCCAGGGCAACACCGCCATACTGACGATAGTGGACTGGTTCTCCAAGGCGGCCCACTTCGTGGCCCTCCCGAAGCTCCCAACGGCCCAGGAGACAGCAGACCTCCTGGTCCACCACGTCGTGCGTCTGCATGGGATATCGTCGGACATCATCTCGGATCGTGGTCCCCAGTTCTCCTCGCAAGTCTGGAGGAGTTTTTGTAAGGAGCTGGGGGCCACCGTACGTCTCTCGTCCAGGTATCACCCACAGACAAACGGCCAGGCAGAGCGGGCGAACCAGGACTTAGAACAAGCCCTTCGCTGTGTAACCTCAGCGCATCCGGCGGCCTGGAGTAACCATCTGGCCTGGATCGAGTACGCTCACAACAGCCAAGTGTCATCTGCCACCGGCCTCTCCCCTTTTGAAGCATGTCTGGGCTACCAGCCCCCATTGTTCCCACTTGTGGAGGGAGAGGTCAGGGTACCCTCGGTCCAGGCCCACCTGCGGAGGTGCCGCCGGGTGTGGCGGACCGCCCGTTCTGCCCTGTTGCGGGCCCGGACGAGGGCTAAGGCCCATGCAGATCGCCGGCGATCCCCGGCCCCTGCATACCAACCGGGGCAGGAGGTGTGGTTATCCACTAAGGACATCCCGCTCCAAGTGGCATCCCAAAAACTGAAGGACCGTTTCATTGGACCATTCCCCATCGCCAAGATCCTCAGTCCGGCCGCAGTGAAGCTGACACTCTCGGCTTCACTGCGGATCCACCCGGTTTTTCATGTCTCTAGACTCAAGCCATACCACGCCTCACCACTCTGCACCCCTGGACCTGAGCCACCTCCTGCCCGAATCATCGACGGGGAGCCGGCATGGACTGTTCGTCGGCTCCTGGACGTCCGTCGGATGGGCCGGGGTTTTCAGTACTTGGTGGACTGGGAGGGGTACGGACCCGAAGAATGCTCCTGGGTGAAGAGGAGCTTCATCCTGGACCCGGCCCTCCTGGCCGATTTCTACCGCCGACACCCAGACAAGCCTGGTCGGGCGCCAGGAGGCGCCCGTTGAGGGGGGGTCCTGTTGTGTGGGCCGCTGAAGAGGAGGTACTGCTGGTCCACCACCACCAGTCGGCGCCCTGCTTGGAGTGCGGGCTTCAAGCATGAGAGGGCGCCGGAGCCATTGGAAGTGACAGCTGTCACTTGTCAACCACACCAGCTGTCTCTCATCAACCACCTCATAAGAAGCGGATTACAACTCCACCTCCTCGCCGAGAAATCATCTACCACTAGAGGTAATCTTCTCTGCTGTATTTTCTGAGTGTTTTTTCAAATTGTGATCTGTGTGCAGCCGTACACCTGTGAAGTCTGTTGGAGATTGGATTAGCGGATAGTGAGAGGATGACGGTCTTCGTCTCTCACTCCATCCAGAAGAGGGACAAACAGGAGCTGCACGAGTGATAACGTATCTGGAGGTGGAGGTTTTCCCTCCCAGAGGAATTGTGTGTAAAGGTTGCTGGGCGTGAGGGCTCACACTCACCGTCATCTGTTTCTTGTCTGCCAGCAGTACCAGGGCCGACAACGGAGGACAGAGACCACCTGGGGACTCAGGACTTGGCGGCTCCGGTGTTCTTCAGGCCGTTGGTGGTGGAAGCGGTGTGGGCCCCGGCTCTTCGATCACCAGAGGTCTCCTATCTTCAAGCCTGCCCACAGTCCTCTTGTGTACAATTGGCATCCATTATTTTTCTGTCTGTATTCCGTTGTGTGCCTTCACAACATTAAATTGTTACTCCTTTTCTTATCCATTGTCCGTTCATTTGCGCCCCCTGTTGTGGGTCCATGTTACGACACCTTCACAACATGCAGTCTCTTATAAATGTTATGAAAGGCATAAAAAATTACATTTTGGTAGTATAATGTTTGTTTTCAATTGTGATCATGTGGTTTTTCCATGTTGTTTTGATTGCAGAGCCTCTCTGGTGCACAAGGGATTATGGGATACGTCAATAGGACGAATGGTTCTGTTCTGCCGCCACCATGTTGGACTGTTTTAACCCCATCAGACCCACACAGTCTGTGGTTAGACAACATGATGTGATGACAAGATGCCAAGATCACCACACCTGTTACAGGTGTGAACTTTTTATTTTTTTATTTTTGGTATCTTCCTTAAATTATGATACTGGGTAGCCTTAACATGTTACTAACATGTAATGAGCCCCCAATGTCACAGTCAAACCAAACTGTTAAGTGCAAACTGTACACATCCATAAAATAACATTTTGATGTGTTGATAGCATTGTGAAACTTCCTTTGAAATCAAAGCTGACCTATTATGCTTTCTTTGCATTTATGTTGCTTCATGTTAGCTCAGCATTTTGAATGTGTGGTCATTAAAGTACAGTTCACACCTCATATTTCTGTCTGAACCGATCCAAACTGACACTGTTAATGTGTCCCTGGCCAGCGGACAGGAAGAATTGCTGTTTGATCCTGTATTTTCTTTCTTTCTTTTTCTTTTTTTTTTTTGTTTTACCCGAGGCCATCAAATATGGCCATCGGAATATTCTGAACTTTGCGTCCGTCTGTCTGTGCTCAGCATAAATCCAGTCCTATTACTGCCAGAGTATTCAAATTACAGGGAACATTCTTGGGACACAGATCTTGCACAAATTAAAAGATGGCCAAACTAGACCTATTTTAAGAGGTTAAAATGGAGGTTAAATTTCTTCCTTTTTTTGAGGTGACAGCCAATCAGAGTAGAGCGGCACTGTGATGTCAGTGGCAGGTCCCTGTAAAAACTCTTTGTTTATGTGTTTGTATAATGTGATTCTCATATATTCTGTTAAAGCTAGTGAGAAATAAATACTTCTAAAACTGAAAATGCCATTTTAGTAACCTGACCGCACCTCTTGAGTGATTCAAATGACATTTCACATATGTCAGCGTGCACGCTAACTTCTGCTAACTCAAAGCTAACTTCCACTCTTGTCAAAATATTGTTTATGATTGATTAATTGATTGTTAGAGAGATGGGCTTTATTGAACATGTACATATTGTAAGTAAGACCACAGGATCTTAATACCGAACATTGAGTATGGCCGAAGGCAAAAAAAATAAGAAGAATCCAACAGGCCATCAGCCTCATCCGCCATGAGGACCCCTAAGAACCCACTGGCGCAGCTATTCTGAATATGGGCACTGCCACTTTGAATGGTCACATGTGCCATCTGCTTCATCTGCCATGAGGACCTGGTCGCAATGTCACTTCCGGTTTGTTTCTGCACCTCATCCATCCTCATCTACCATAAAGACTCCTAGAAGCGAAGGTCACATAATGTGATTTAAAATAGTGTGGAGGAAAAACTAATTTGGCAGCAGCAAAAAAGAAAATAAAAATTAAAAACAGAATCAGTCACGGAACATCACTTCTGGTTTGTTTCCGCATCAGTTAGTGTCCGCCTCATCTACCTAAAGCACCCCTAGAAGCGAAGGTCACATGATGGTCCTCACTGTGCAGCTGATCAGTTAACAAGAACATGATCTTTGGACAAAATCGAATCATCAGAGCAGTGCAAAGGCACTGTGAGGTCAGTGACAGACATCTGTCCATGCTTTTCTGCTTTTTTGTTCTCACTGAGACACAAATAGGCTCTGAACTCAGTACGGGGGGTCTGGTGTTTGTGACCGTGCATGCTTGTGTGTAAATACGTGTTTACATTCTATTTGTAGGTGTAAACCAGACTGACTGATTTACATCTGCAAGGGACTGAAGTAAATAAATCCAAGGTTTGAGAAAAGCTGAGGGGGATGACAGTGATTTCTGTGTGCAGCCTCCGTGTCTGAACCAACAAGATCAGGAGCGGCTGAAACGTCATCCTCCTGTTTAATGGTTTCCTTCACGGACCTCAGACATCAGATGCTGGGACCATGTGTGCACACACGGGCACATGCGGGCACGCACAGATATAACCAAGCACATACTGAGTCAGTCGAAAGTCCAACTCCAAGATTTTGCCTCCTTTCTGTTTTTCTGTAATTGTATTTGTTGAATTTATCTGTCACAGATGCTCATACAAAATTTAATATCACTCCAATACAACTCAAATGAACAAACCATTTTAAATTATGTTACATTTATTGGAAGAAAAGGTATGTAAAACCAAGTGACAGTATAGCTTCAAGTGAACCTGACAGGTTTGACATCAATATAACAGAACATTTACAGACGTGACATTCTGTTTATAAAGAACCGTGTGTGTGTGTGTGTGTGTGTGTGTGTGTGTGTGTGTGTGTGTGTGTGTGTGTGTGTGTGTGTGTGTGTGTGTGTAAGGCTTCAATCACAGAGAAACTGGGCAGAGCGGACATTTTTCCATTGATAGGACGAATATTTTTTGAGAAATTAGGGATATTTGCAAACAACAGTGAACAATGGACATTGAGCTGCAAATGCTCAATGGGAGTTGAGATTCAGATAACTTTATTTGTACCTGTAGGTTGATTTGTCTTGCAGCAAAACAAAAAAGGGCGTCCATATTAGTCAGGAAAAACATTAACAATAAAAACACTAAAAACACTGACAAAGAACATGTGCAAAACAAAAGCTTGACACAGATGCAAATGTGTACTCAAAAGCTTCCTATAAGGCTAAAAACAGGAATAAAGAGATACCACTAAAAGATGGCCAGCATAAAATCGATGTGCAAAAGGCAAATAAATTGTTCCATAAATAAAATAAGAATAAATAATAAATAAATATAAATAAATTGGTGCAAACCCTGCCAAGGTCCCCTTCACACATAACGCAAATGAAGCCGACTAGCGCATGAAGGAGGACGTGAATGCCAGTCATGAAAAATTGGAGCCACTGTTACGATTCGGCTCACAAGCCACAACAAAACTACTGAGGCACACACGGAAGCAACCAGCCAGGACCAGACGCCCGCGACCACTCTCCCAGCCGTGATCCCGAGACGGAACAGGAGGAGCAGCAACAGCGAAGGCAACAGCAGAGAGAGAGAGAGAGAGAGAAGAGGCAGAAAACCCTCCTTTTATCCTCCTGGGACGGGGCCACACCAGTGCCTCCCGGTGGCCAGGACCTCAAAACACACGACAGACATAATAAAACAATTACAAACACATCAAGATGGCTGCAGGGGCCGTCACACACCCCTCAACAAACCAGAGGTTCCGTCAGAACACTGTGCCAGGCAACGCGTCCGTTACCAGGTTTTCTGCCTCCTTAATATGTTTGATGTCCAAATTATGCATCTGGAGGTACAGAGACCACTGAACCAAATGCTGATTAGCCACCTTAACAGAAGTCAAAAACGTTAATTATGGTCAGTATATACGATAATTTTGGCACTGCCACACAAGTACACTTCAAAATGATTCAGGGCCAAAATCAACGCAAGTATCTCTTTTTCAATAGTTGAATAATTTAGCTGATGTTTATCAAATTTCTTTGAGAAATAGCTAACGTCCATCCATCCATCCATTTTCTTCCGCTTTATCCGGAATCGGGTTGCAGGGGCAGCAGCTCAAGCAAAGCCGCCCAGACGTCCCGATCCACACACACCTCCTCCAGCTCCTCCGGGGGAACCCCAAGGCGTTCCCAAGCCAACCGAGAGATGTAGTCCCTCCAGCGTGTCCTGGGTCTTCCCCGGGGCCTCCTCCCAGTGGGACGTGCCCGGAACACCTCTCCAGCGAGGCGTCCAGGGGGCATCCGGAAAAGATGCCCGAGCCATCTCAACTGACTCCTTTCGACGTGGAGGAGCAGCGGCTCGACTCCGAGCTCCTCCCGAGTGACCGAGCTCCTCACCCTATCTCTAATGGAGCGCCCAGCCACCCTGCGGAGGAAACTCATCTCGGCCGCTTGTACTCGCGATCTTGTTCTTTCGGTCATGAGCCAAATCTCATGACCATAGGTAAGGATCGGAACGTAGATCGATCGGTAAATCGAGAGCTTTGCCCCCCTACTCAGCTCTCTCTTCACCACGATGGTCCAATACAGCGACCGCATCACTGCAGATGCTGCACCGATCCGTCTATCGATCTCACGCTCCATCCGTCCCTCACTCGTGAACAAGACCCCGAGATACTTAAACTCCTCCACTTGAGGCAAGGACACTCCACCGACCTGAAGAGGGCAAAGTACCTTTTTGTGCGGACTGGTTGGGCAAACTCCCATGAACCCTCGAGCACCCGATGGAGCGTGTAGAGCTGGTCCAGTGTGCCGCGACCAGGACGAAAACCACACAAACCAACCAGTCCCACAAAAAGCAGAAGTTCTTTTTTAGTGTTAGGAAACAGAAATTCCTCAATGGCTTGAACTTTAGCTGCCACAGGGCGAACTTCCCCCTGACCAACTACACGACCCAAGTAGGTAAGCAGTCAGCCTGCCCCCGCCAGACGAGTGAAAAGCTCCTCCATGTGCTCCAAATGCTCTTCCCAGGTGTCAGAATAAGCCGCCACATCATCCAGGTATGCCGCGCAACCAGACATATCGCCCACAACAGCATTCAATCAACCGTTGGAATGTAGCTGGCACATTTCTATGTTCAAAAGGCATCACTGTGTAGGAAAACAAGCCTGACGGAGTAATAAACGCAGACACCTCACGTGCACGCTTAGACAACGGCACTTGCCAGTAGCCCTTCAAGAGATCAAATTTACTCACAAAATTGGCAGAACCCACCTGGTCCACGCAATCGACCATTCTCGGCAAAGGAAAACAATTTGGTTTTGCAATCGCATTAAGCTTACGAAAATCAGAACAACAATGTGAGGTATTATCTGACTTAGGAGACAAAATACATGGAGACACCCAACTCGATGCACTGGGCTCCGCAATGCCATTCTCCAACATATATTTTACCTCTGCATCTAGGTGCTTGCGCTTATCCAAACTAATTCTGTAAAAAGCGCTGCTTAATCGGCCTAGCATCTCCCACTTCAATATCATGCTCAATAAGATGTGTGCGCCCCTATATATCCGAAAACAAGCATGGAAAGTGATGTATCAAATCACATACCTGTTCAGCCTGACACCTAGGCAAATGACCAAGCAACACATCCAAATTTGACAAAACTGAGTTCTTTAGACGTCCCTGTGTAAGAGCATTGTCCAACGTACCCGCTTCACTGTCAAGTGTCCCACCAGATCTACTTGCCATACATACCGCAAAAACCTCAGCATCCTCCACTGGCTGTAACACTTCTCTGGAATAGTAAGGTTTCAACAAATTGACATGACACACTTGTTGCTTTTTCCTGCATTCAGGCATTGAGATTAAATAATTTTGATCAGAAAGTTTTTCAAGCACAGTGTCAGCTGGGCTAGCTGTGCAGAAGGAGGCAGAGCCGGTTCCTTGTTTGCTTTGTCAGACTGATGAGTGCAGTAAACAGTTCCCCCAGGCTGTCGCTTTAATATGCCACACTCTGAGCTGCTTCAAGACCTGGCCAAACAGATGAGCTGTAACATTACTGCCCTGATCCTACTGTATGACTTTCGGAATGCCAGACACAGAAATAAACTGAGTAAGTGCTCACACTACTGCCCTAGCAGTTTCATCCCTAAGGGATAAGCTGTCGGATACCGTGTAGCTTGGCACATCACTGTGAGCAAATATGATGACCCAGAGCAGCCAGCATCAGCCAAGGCAAACATTCTTCCCAGTCGTCACCCAACTCGTTCTTGACTTTAGCAGAGCACAATCTGCCTTAATGTGCTCATGGATGCAGAGGCCGTCACACCGCTTCTAACACCTTGTAAACCTGTCGCTACAACTATTTGTGCACACCAGCAGCCGAAAGACCACTAAACTTCGCCTTGAAAAGGTGACGTGATAACCAGACAAAGAGCCAACACTTGGTCACCAGGCAAAAACAAAACGCACCTCAGAACGTCTATCAAACAGAGATTTCATTTTATTCTTTGCCTCTGTCATTTTTAACTTGACCAAATCTCTTGCAACATACAAGCGCCGTCTGAATCCATTGACATAGTCTATCAGATTTTTAGGTGGATTTGGCTCCTTTAAACTGTCGGCCACTACAGCCAAAGGACCTTTCACTGTATGTGCAAAGACCAACTCATTTGGGCTGAACCCAGTACTCTCTTGAGTTACTTCACGAGCAGCCAGCATCAGCCAAGGAAAACATTCTTCCCAGTCATCACCCAACTCATGCAACAGCTACTTCAAGGACTGATGGAAATGTTCCAAAGTGCCTTGCAACTCAGGATGGAAAGCCGTCGCTTTAATATGCCGCACTCTGAGCTGCTTCAAGACCTGGCCAAACAGATGAGCTGTAACGTTACTGTCCTGATCCGACTGTATGACTTTCGGAATGCCAAACACAGAAATAAACTGAGTAAGCGCTCGCACTACTGCCCTAGCAGTTATCGTCCCTAAGGGATAAGCTGCCGGATACCGTGTAGCTTGGCACATCACTGTGAGCAAATATGATGACCCAGACCTTGAACGAGGCAACACAATCAATTATCAAATGCTCAAATGGTTCAGATGCAACAGCAATTGGACTCAATGGAACTGGCTTCAACACTTGATTAGGCTTAGCAGTAAGCTGGCACACATGACATGTTTTAATATACGCAGAAACGTCCCTTTTTAGACGCGGCCAAAAAAATGTCTCAGGACCCAGTCATACGTTTTAGTCACCCCGGAATGTCCAGACTCATCATGTGCAACTTTTAGCACAGCAGCGCGAAATTTACTGGGCACCACGATTTGAAACACAGGATCACCGACAACCTCCGCATGGGGCAACCATTTTCTCACCAACAGCGAATCCTGAAGAAAGTACCCCCACGCGCAATCCAGAATGTCACTCACTGGGCGCACCTGATCAAAAAGGCCTTTTAAAGACACGTCAGCATGTTGCTCCACCACCAGCTCACTGCGAGACAAAGACACAGGAAAATCAGACAGAGGTACATGAACATTTTTTCCACATTTCTCCTTCTTAACCTCATTCCATGTCATAGCCTGAGTAACACGCAGTGAACACCTGGGGGAACTGTTTACTGCACTCATCAGTCTGATGAAGCAAACAAGGAACTGGCTCTGCCTCCTTCTGCACAGCTGACCCAGCAATGTCCTTCGACAAACGTGCACTAGCCAAACCATTACCCAAGATAATGGAGACACCTTCCACTGGCAATGCAGGACAAACAGCCAAAACTGCATCCCCACTGAACAGTTCACAGTCAAGTGACACTTTATGCAACGGCACAAAGAGCGTGTTAAGACCTCGAACTGGAACCTGTGTGCCTGTCTCCGACTCCTCAGACAGTGGCAACACATCAGCTCGGATAAACAAGTCAAACGCCCCTGTGTCACGCAAAATTTTGACACGCACCTTTTGTCATCTACCACCAATGAGACAAACCCCTCACGAATGAAAGGCAGATACGAGTCACATGGTTCAGAGCTCATATTTTCCACCTTAAGTTCCACAGCATTACACACCGGCGCAGCTAAAACTACTCCTTTAGGCTTAAGAGACGTTCTTGACTTTAACAGAGCACAATCTGCCTTAATGTGCTCACGAATGCAGGGGCCGTCACACTGCTTCTAATACCTTGTAAACCTGTCGCTACAACTATTCGTGCACACCAGCAGTCGAAAGACAGAGAGTGCCCTGTGAGAGCCCATTCAATTGCTCTTGCGGCAGGTGTCAGCCAAATTCCAGGTGACACACACGAACATCTAAAACCACTTGCTGGACACTTAGAAAATTCGCACTGTCAGCACGAAAACAGTGAGCACGTGACCACTTTTGAGTTGGCTGTGGAATTTGTCTAAGTGCCCCCATGACTGTGGAGTTGCCAAGCAACACACATGTGGCTATTCAGGACCATCCAAGGATTTACACTGAAAGGAAAAATAACTTTTAGTGATGAAATACAAGGTTTTTTAGTCTTTTGCTAAATTATTTTGAGTTGAACATTTTTTGTCATTTAGGGCCCCTTCACACATGAGTAAGTAGGAATCAGGGCGAATCATGGCAAAACAGCCCGAATGAGCAAACCACGGAAACATTGAGCTGATGGCGGGAGGGACACACAGTCAGGCAGGCATGAATGATCCTGCTGTGATGGTTTCGTGCACTCGCGAAACCGTTGCAGCGGGAACACAGTGCTAGCAACTGGAGCGTATAGAACCATATCGCGCAGCCGCTGTAGAGAAAAAGCAAAACAAAACACACACACACAAAAAAAACCAAAAACAGCTGTAGCGTGTGGAACCACATCACCCAGCCACTGTGGAGAAAAAAAACAGCTGGAGCGTGTGGTACCACATCACCCAGCCACTGTGGAGAAAAAAAAAAACAGCTGGAGCGTGTGGAACCACATCACCCAGCTACTGTGGAGAAAAAAAAAACAGCTGGAGCATGTGGAACCACACTGCGCGCTGCTGTGGAGGGGAAAAAAAAATCAAAACAAAAACTACACACCATAAAAAACAGCGCAATGTCCAATATTTAATCCATCTTATCAAGCGGACAATACAAGTATGATCCCTCTGTGCCTTTGTATATGACCCATGGTCACAGACATACAGTCATGAAATGACATGAATGAAGCAGGGTGCTCTCATTATGACTTAATATGTCCAGACACATGCGCATCACAGTGGGCAGTTGTTTGTCCATGTCCATCCAAAGATAGTATGTGGTGTCCAACTGGAATGTCCAGATCCACAGATTTCCACAGCCGCTTCAGTGGGAGGACACACCTCCTGTCATCTCAGTGCACAGACCAAAGCCACACTCGTGTGGGACAAATTTCTCTGCAAGTACGACAGTGATTGTCTGCAGTCTGTTGTCGTGCCAAGAGTGAGACTGGCCACACATTTTCTAAGCACTATGGGTGTTAGATGTTCCTGTGTGTCACCTGGAATTTGGCCGGCACCTGCTGCGAGAGGGTGTGATGGGTTCGCACAGCGCACACTTTATCTTTCAGGTGCTTGTGTGCGCAAATAGTTGTAGCAACAGGTGTACGAGGCGTTAGAGGCGGGGGTGACATTACACGGTTTGCACACGATTCCTGTGTCATGCGCACTAAGTGTACACTTTGTCTAAACTTCACACTATGTGTGAAGGGGCCATGGGTCATATACAGAGGCACAGAGGGATCATACTTGTCTGCTCGATAAGAAGGATTAAATATTCAGTGTTTTATATGGTGTGTGGTTTTCATTTTGTTTCTCCACAGCAGCAGCGCGATGTAGTGCAACACGTTGCAGCTGTTCGCACTAGTCGCAGTGGGATCATTCACGCCTGCCAGACCGTGTGTCCCTCCCGACACTGGCTTGATGTTTGCGTGGTTCGCTCATTCGGGCTCTTTCACTGTGATTTGCCCTGATTCTTACTTATTCATGCTATGTGTGAAGGGACTTGGACAATTGCCAGTGGAATAAAGCTACTCCTGTGGCATTTTTTCCTGCACCTTGGTACTTTGAACCTAAGACTAGAAGGGAGGAGCTGGAATTCGTTAGGCAGAGGGTGGGAGTCATCACTTGTGGTGCAGGTGTCTGTCTGCTGTAACTGTTTGCTGTACAGGGATTCTAAGCTCAGCTACGACTCACCAATCAGCTGACTGGACCATTTAATAATCTGACACAGTCTGTTCCTGTCGTTCAGCATCAAACAGCCAAACCATGCCACCACAGATCAGGGTGAATGTGAGGCATTATTTGTAAAGTGCTTTGAGCGTCTGGTGCAGATGGAAAAGTGTGTTATAAATGTAGTCCATTTACCATTTATCACAGAAAAGGTTAAAAGAGATTCAATAAAAGTACAATAAAATAACATGGTTTGGCCAGTGTGGAAGTAGGACAGCTTCCTGAGGCAGAACAAGCGCTGGTGCCCCTTCTTCCACGCTGCCTCACAGTTTGCCTCAAACTTCAGTCAATTATCAATGATAGTCCTGAGGTATTTATAGGTTTTTGGGGTTTTGGGGTTTTAAATGTTGTGATTGTGGTTGACATTAGTTTATACCCCTGTCACACCAGAGCACGAATTGCATGAATGGCGTACAAACTGACATTTGAATGACATTCATACTATTCATGGTGCATTGAACTGCATTTGAATGCCTCATATACAGCATTTGGCACATTCGTGTGTCGCTCATGCTGGAAAACATCTGAACGGCGGTGGAGGTGCAGTCGTATCGCATTCTGACTGCTGTACGAATGGACATTCAAATGTCACTCGTGCAATTCGATCCTGCAGTCGAAATGCATTCGAATTCCTCAGACAGCATTCGTGTGGCACACTGCTGTCGTGCTGCATTCAAACTGGGGAATATTTGTACAACAGTTGTACTGCTGTGTGACTGCAGCCGGTCTGCTCTGTGTCAGCTTGAACCCGTCAGATCTCAGAAGCTAAGCAGTGCAAGACCTGGTTAGTACTTGGGTGGGAGACCTCTTCGGAACACAAAGCAGCCGTGTGTGTTTCTCCAGGTAAAACAGGAGTTGTGTCAGGAAGGACATCCGGTGTAAAACTTGTGGCAAATACTGATGCGGATTTGGCTATATCCGCTGTGGTGACCCTGAACTAAACGGGAGCAGCCGCACAGACAATAACAACTATTACCGTAGAGTCATTATACAATATTTATACATATAATTATTATATATAGGGTGTCTCAAAAAAATTTACCCAAAAGTACTCTGAAATGCGAATACCAGGAAATGGATTTACTGGGAAATAATGGTGTTTTCTCATTCAAGATTCAAGATTCAAGAGTTTTATTGTCATATGTACAGCAGAAACAGGCAGTTACACCACACAATGAAATTCTTACTTTGCTATTCCTCCATTCACCAATATAATCTTAAAAAGAAAGAAAGAGAGAGAAAGGAAAAGGCAAAATGTTTAAAATAAAAAAAAAACACTTAAGTTATTGTGCAAATTGTGCAAATATGTGGAGCAGCAATTCAGAGAGTGCAAATCACGAGTAACAGATGTGGACAGTAGTATTCAGAACAAATATAAATAAACCTATGTAAACAGTATTTTAATAGCAGCAGTACGGTGTATTTAAGGTGCAATCTAGTGTAAACAGGCAAAAGTTAAAAAACAGTTCAGGGTGGGAGGGGAGTGGAGGTAGTGTATGATGTGTTTATAAGCCTGATGGCCTGTGAATAGAAACTGTTTGTTAGTCTTGTGGTCCTGGACTTCACACTTCTGTAACGTCTGCCTGAAGGTAGGAGTGTAAAGAGGTTGTGCTGGGGGTGAGTGCTGTCCTTGATTATATTCTGGGCCCTCCTGATGACTCTGGTGTGATAAATGTCCTGTAGTGAGGGAAAGGCTGCTCCTGAGATGGACTGAGCAGTCTTGATCACACGCTGGAGAGCCTTTCTGTCCTGAGCAGTGCAGTTTCCATACCAGACTGTGATGGCGCTGGTGACAACACTCTCAATAGTACTCCTGTAGAAGGTGCTGAGAATTTTGGCTGGCATGCCAAATTTCCTTAGTCTTCTCAGAAAGTATAATCGCTGCTGGGACTTCCTAATGATGGTCTGTGTGTTGTGAGACCAGGTGAGATCCTCACTGATATGGATGCCATGGAATTTGAAAGTTCTCACCCTCTCCACCTCCGTTTCACCTATATACAGCGGTGTGTGCAGCACCTGCTTCTTCCTCTCATTTCAGGAAACCTAAAGTTTGTTCTGCAAGAAATTAAAGTCCTGGAAAAATGCCACAGTTTGACCCTAATTCAGAGAACAAAAATCGTTACGTTCTGTGCAACGCATCCTAAAGAGCTGACTTGCATGTCTTTCCATATAAAATTCACTCTCAGAGCGAACAAACTGCCCAGCAAATGGCAAGGAGACTTGAATTCGTGAGGTGGTTTTCTGAAAAACTGTAGACGGATGATTTGTTTCTTCGGAAACTTCAGATGAGGAGGATACATTGACCATGTGGTGTAAAAGATAAAGGGTTAAAGCATCAGCTAAAAACTGTGCATTGGGGAGAAAAATTATTACAAGCTTCAGCCACATGGCCATGCAGAAAATGTCTGATAATATTGAATGGGTTTTTCTGTGCTGTCAAAAAATTTTTGGGTACATTTTTTTAGACTATATATATATATCTATATATATATATATATATATATATATATATATATATATATATATATATATATATATATATATATATATATATATATATAGTGATATATATATATATATAGTGTTGGGTCATCTCCAGAAGAACAGACGGTTCATATTTGTATTGCCCGCTTGATAAGATTGATTCAAGAAAATGCAGTGTTTTTATATGGTGTGTGGTTGTATTTTTTTTCAATACGTCCATGTCCTTCTTGATGTCAGGCATTTTCCCGCACCTTTTACAGGACAGCGATGGTAGCTCAGTGGTAACGTTTCTGGCTGGCAGTCAGAGCTTTTGGAAATTGTAGGTTCGAATCTATGGGTGGCATGTATTTTTTTTTCACAGCAGCTGCACAATGTGGTTACACATGCTGCAGCTGCTCCCATTGTGTTCCTGCGTGCACGGAACCGTTGATGTATTTTTTTATTTCTTTCTTTCACAGCAGCTGCGCTATGTGTAACCAATGTGCACAAAACCATTGCAGCGGTATTGTTCACACCTGCCCGTCAGCTCAATGTTTTCGTGTTTCACTCATTCGAGCTGTTCCTCTGTGATTTGCCCTGATTTGTACTTATTCGTACTATGTGTGAAGAGGCCCTAAAATTCAGTCTATCAATAACTTCCTGGTTTAAGACATTAGAAATGAATCTGAATGGGTGAAACTGTCAATCTTCATGAGAGAGTTATTCATTTCATAGAGACACTTGCCAAGCCACATAGGAAGAGCTTAAGGTTGTTGTGTGGGCCGCTGAAGAGGAGGTACTGCTGGCCCACCACCACCAGATGGCGCCCTGTTTGGAGTGCGGGCTCCAAGCACGAGAGGGCGTTGGAGCCGCTGGAGGTGACAGCTGTCATCAATCAACACCAGCTGTCACCCATCACCACCACTATAAAGACCGGACTGCAACTCCACCTCCTCGCCGAGAAATCGTCTACCATACAGGTAATTTCTCTGCTGAATTTAAAATTCGAATATTAGTCTGATCTCTTTTTGCAGCCGTTTTCCTGGGACGGATAACCTGTCTGCGGAGTTGGCGTTTGGTGTGGACTGCGACGGCTTCGCCTCACACCCCACTCAGATAAGTGGTTATCTCAGGAACTGCACGAGTGTGTGATTGGAGGTGGAGGTTCTCCCTCCTTAACTGAACACAGACTGTGGGATTACTGAGTGTGCAGACTCACACTCATCCAGAACTGTTTCTGTTTTCTGCCAGCAGTACCGGGTCTGACTGCTGAAGACAGTGGCCACCTGGGGCGCAGGGCTTGGCGGCTCCGGTGTTCTTCAGGTCCGTTGATGGTGAGGCTTGTGTGGGTTCCGGCTTCTCTCTCACCGGACGTCTCCTATCTTCGAGCCTGCCACACGTCACCTTTTGTTGGATTGATATAACACATATATGTATGTCTGTATCACGTTGTGCACCTTCACAACATTAAATTGTTACTTTTTGGCTATTCCACTGTCCCTTCATTAACGCCCCCTGTTGTGGGTCCGTGTCACGACACTTCCCCAACAAAGGTTGCTTGACAGAAGTCTTTGGCAATGCGAATTGTTATGGTTAGAAGCCCAACGGGACCACACTGGTACAGACGATGAACTCAGATGCTGGGAACAAGGAACAGAACTAGTTGTGAATGAAAAGATATTTATTTAGAATAACTGGATAAATAATAATGCTGCACTGGGGGTGCCTGCAGAGTGGAGAGTCAGCCTGGCTTGTAGCGGTGGAAATTAGGGAGCTGCAGGTTCCCGAACCAGTCTTGTAAGAGAACTGAAATCCTGGAGTATATGGTACTGGAGCCGGGGCCAGGTGAGATGCACAGAGCTGAGAACAGGAACTAGGAGAACGGAGGAGAGATGAGGTGAGTGATGAGTCATAACACTGAACTCTTTAACAACAGACAGTTCACAGAAGGCTTAAAACTGGAATGTTTACAGTCCCAGAAATAATGGTCACAGTCTAGGAAATAAGGTTTGCTGTTCAGGAATTGTTCACGCTTCATGAATATCTTCAGAGGTCAAAGGTCAGGTGCTGCACATCTTGTGACACAGTTCCAGACTTGACTTTAGAAATAACTTGGAAATTTCTTAGTAGTTCAGTATCAGAGTTCATACAGTTTTGGGAAAATAGTTCTTCGAAATACTTCTTGGTACTAGTTCTTGGAACAATTCAAGGAGCCAGTTCTTGGAAACAGTCGTTAGTCATGCACAGTGACAAACAGGAGCAAGGTGAGAACAGGATCTCAGAACATGAAAGAACTTAAGTGAAGCATGGCAGAGCTACGCGCTCTGTAGCTGAAAGCTGGAGAGCTCCAAAGTGACGTTGTGCAGAATGTGACATGGGAGCCAGGAATGTGTGCAACAAGGAAGAAGCGCAGGAGAGTGTCTGGAAACACCAAAAACATCAATGAGCTCTAATAGCTCTAATACGGAAATTAGAGTTGGCCACGTTACCTTGGAACGAGCTGCAGAGACCTCAGAAATCCAGAGCGCATAGAAGCAGCAGGAAAGACAAGGTCAAGGTTATGGAAGCTTCACAATCAGGATGCAATGCAAGAATCTGGCAGCGAATGAGCTGAAAGGGTTTAAGTAACCCGCTGCTGATGAACCACTCATGAACATCAGGTGTGTGTCGATTATGAGCAGCAGATGTTCCTCGGCTCAGAGTGCGCCATCTGGGGAAAACTCACAAGCTACACTCAAGATTAAAAACAGACAGGAATGGGAGGCAGACAAAGGCAGCCCACAACAGCCAATATCTTTGCAGAAGAGTGGTACATCAAGTCGTATTCTACAGTTGTTGTTATGTGTCGGACGCAGCCCGGAGAACCGACCAGCGTTTGAAGGACCCAGTATAAAATAAGCAGAGCACGGTACAAAGGATAACAGAGTTTAATAAACATAACAGTGATGTGAAAAAATATAAAAGTACACGATCTGGCGTGGTGGTTTTGCGGTGCGCTCCCAGCAGCGCCAACGGTCTGGAGCCAGAACCAATTCGGACCCAAGGACCCCGCCGACACCCCCCAGGTGGCCGCGACAAACCGAGTCTGTGAAAGAAGGAATCATTATGTGAGTCCACACTCAACACACAGAGAGAACGCTCAAAGGTGCACAAACAGCAAACACTTCCTGGCTTAATTACTAATCAGCTTCCCACCCTGCAGGCATGGAACATCCAGTTCACAAAACTCCAAAGCAGTGGAAGCTGATTACACGACCAACATACAGCTCAATATAATAAGGTGTGAGGGACACCACATTTACTGACTGTATAAATGTTAGTCACAAAATCTAACGTACCTCAGGAAGTGTGCTGACAAGCGTGAGACCTCACCCCTCCTCTTTCACAGACCATGCATCAAACCTGGACGTTCTCTGCATCCACTGATGATGAGATGGCTCCCGAGACGACGATCTCACCCGTCTGGTCACAAGGTCGAGTCTCTGGCAAATACACACTGTGTACTCCAGTCTTAAATGCCACCATGTTCCAATCCATTGTAGATGCACCACAGCTGTGAGTCCTGACAAGCCGCAGGTGATCAGCCTCAGGTGATCAGGGTGAGGTCCTGATAAACTCAGCTACACAGCCACTCAGTCCCAAATGCAAGCCACCTGGAAGGAAAAACAAAAGACAGGACAGAAAACAGAAACAAAAGGCAGCCAGGCCCCCCCAGCCACACAACAGTTGTCATACTTGGTCTGGACTAATCAGTGATCTAAGATGATGGCTGGATGTCTTGGTAGTTGGTCTTTCTGCAGAATCCCGTGGCATCATTGAAATTACTTAGTATAAATTTCAATTTAATTTATTTTCAATTTGTTTTGTTTAAATAGCACCAAATCACAACAAAGCTGCCTCAAGGTGCTTAACACAAGTAAGGCCTAACCTTACAACCCCCAGAGCAAGAACACAGGCGACAGTGTTAAGAAAAAACTGCCTCTGATTATATTGAGGAAGAAACCTCAAGCAGACCAAATTCAAAGGGGTGACCCACTGCTTAGGCCATGCTACCAAAAAGGTCCGTCCGTCCAGAACACAACACAACAACAACTGATGAGAGTCCATGCAGGCATCCAGTCCACCATTGTGGGGGGAGGGGTGGGTTGGGCAGTGGGGGTCATTGAGCCACTTGAATCTGTTCTTGCAGCAGAGTCCATTCCATGTCCCTTCCAGAAATCATCGTATCCAGCACGTGGATCCAGTTGCATCTCGGACAGAGAGAACAGAATCAGAATCAGAATCAGTCGGCCAGAAAAACTATACTTAAGTTATAATTTGTCAGCATTAAGCAACAGGAAAGCAGAAGAAATACTAAGGTGATCACAGACCACTAGCCCTTAGCTTCACTAACAGACCCAGATTTTGATAAAGTTAACGTCACAACCCGCTCCGTTTACTAATAAAATTAACTAAAAAGGGTAGGAAACTGTTGTGTGGGCCGCTGAAGAGGAGGTACTGCTGGCCCACCACCACCAGAGGGCACCCTGCCTGGAGTGCAGGCTCCAGGCACCAGAGGGCGCTGCCACCTCACAGGAGCAGCCGGGGTGACAGCTGTCACCTACGACAGCTGTTACCAATCATCTGATCCGCAGCGGTATATCTGCAAGACGTCATCTCCACTTCTTTGCCGAGATATCGCTCTACCGAGGAGGTAACGTATCCAGCCAATCATATTGTCTTTTGACCATAAATACTTTTTTGCCTTCACGCAGAGAGTGAGTAGAACAGCAGGAGACTGTATTGGACCCCTTTTGGATAAGTACTCACATTCCTGCACTAACAGTGTTTTCTTGACGAGAGGTGGAGGTGGTTTTTCCACCATACGTGTTGCTGGGTGCAGGCGCACCCACATCTGACTGTTTCTGTTCCTCGCCAGCAGTACCAGATCCGACAAGCGGAGGCAGTGGCCACCTGGGAGTTCGGGACTTGGCGGCTCCAGTATTCCCGGGGTTCGGTGGCGGAGGAAATCGTGTGGTTCCGGTTCTGCTTGGGACAGACATCTCCTATCTTCGAGCCTGCCCACATGACACCTTTGTGATTCAACTTTATTGTCTATTGTTGTAATCGGTTGTGTTTGTTGTGCTTATTTCACAACAGTAAAAGTGCTATTTGACTTCCTCCATTGTCCGTTCATTTGCGCCCCCTGTTGTGGGTCCGTGTACCTACACTTTCCCAACAGGATATCTCGGCCACGTCATGGATCCCGAGGGGCGTCAACCGGCTGTTGAACGGGCCAATGGAAGAACAGGGCACACAGGCGTCCGCAGGAGGAATGATCGGTGAGTTGCAGCGAATCCTCACCGCTTTCACGGCTCGGTTGGATCTAATGACCGAGCAGAACATCCTCCTTAACCGCAGGGTGGAGGCTCTCGCCGCGCAGGTGGAAGCGCGCCCTCAGGGCGCTGCTGCGGCTCTCCCTCCTGTCGACCCTGTGCATAACAGTGACGTTCCACAGGTCATTCAACGACCCCTCCCACCTTCCCTGGAAGCATACATAAGACCTCCAGAGCCATACGGAGGTTGTGTGGAGACGTGCGCGGACTTTCTTATGCAGTGTTCGCTCGTCTTCGCACAACGTTCCGTCATGTACGCGACTGATGCCAGCAAAATAGCCTATGTGATAAATCTGCTTCGCGGTGAGGCACGCGCTTGGGCTACAGCGCTCTGGGAGCAAAATTCACGGCTCCTTCAGACATATGATGGGTTTGTGAGGGAGTTCAGAACAGTGTTCGATCACCCAAATAGAGGAGAGACCGCTTCAGCCGTGCTGCTGTCAATGAGACAGGGGCGCCGGAGCGCAGCTGCTTATGCAGTCGACTTCCGCATCGCGGCTGCGAGGTCCGGCTGGAATAGCAACTGCCCTCCGCGCCGCCTTCGTAAACGGACTGTCGTTGGTCCTAAAGGAGCACCTGGTGGCTAAGGACGAACCGCGGGATTTAGATGGGCTTATTGATCTCGTTATACGATTAGACAATCGGTTAGAAGAACGCCGTCGGGAACGAGATGAAGGGCGTGGCCGGGCACGCGCCGTCCCTCTCCCTTCCAGCTCCGACCGAGCTCCGCCCTCCCCACGCTCCACGGCCCCTACGCTCCGTGTGGTTACAGCTCCCCCTGCTGATGAAGCTATGGACACGAGCAGGGCCACATTTAGACCCCCGGATAGACAGAGGAGGCTGGTCCGCGGAGCGTGCTTTGTTTGTGACTCGATAGAGCATCAGGTGAGGGACTGCCCCGAGCGGTTAAACACCAACGCCCGCCCCTAGAAACTGGGCTAGGGGTGGGCCAAGACATTCACGTGGGACACACCCATATTGCCACACGACTCCCGGTTACAATCCTTTATGAGGATTTAACCCTTCAGGCCCCAGCACTGGTGGACACGGGCTCTGAAGGGAATTTGCTAGACAGCAAATGGGCCAGGGAGGCAGGGCTCCCTCTGGTGGCACTTACTTCTCCTGTGCAAGTACGGGCACTAGATGGCTCCCTACTCCTTTTAATCACACATAAGACACCTCCAGTAACTCTGGTGGTGTCAGGGAACCACCGGGAGGAGATCGAGTTTTTTGTGACTCCTGCCACCTCCCGCGTGATTCTCGGGTTCCCCTGGATGTTAAAACACAATCTCCGGATCGATTGGCCGTCCGGGGTAGTGGTTCAGTGGAGCGAGACCTGCCATCGGGTATGTTTAGGTTCCTCGGTTCCTCCCGGTTCCCTGGCTAAGGAGGAGTCCCGCCCAATCTCGGGACAGTGCTGGTGGAGTACCATGACCTTGTGGACGTGTTCAGCAAGGATCTGGCGCTCACCCTTCCCCCGCACCGCACGTACGATTGTGCCATTGATTTGGTTCCAGGCGTTGAGTTTCCGTCCAGCAGGCTGTACAACCTCTCACGACCTGAGCGCGAATCAATGGAGACCTACATCCGGGACTCATTAGCTGCTGGGTTGATCCGGAATTCCACCTCCCCGATGGGTGCAGGTTTCTTTTTTGTGGGGAAAAAGGATGGCGGACTACGTCCATGCATTGATTACAGGGGGCTGAACGAAATCACGGTTCGTAACCGATACCCATTGCCCTTGTTGGATTCAGTGTTCACGCCCCTGCATGGAGCCCAAATGTTCACTAAGCTAGATCTTAGAAATGCGTATCACCTGGTTCGGATCCGGAAGGGAGACGAGTGGAAGACGGCATTTAACACCCCCTTAGGTCACTTTGAGTACCTGGTCATGCCGTTCGGTCTTACAAACGCCCCCGCGACATTCCAAGCATTGGTTAATGATGTCTTGCGGGATTTCCTGCACCGATTCGTCTTCGTATATCTGGACGATATACTCATCTTTTCTCCGGATCCTGAGACCCATGTCCGGCATGTACGTCAGGTCCTGCAGCGGTTGTTGGAGAACCGGCTGTTTGTGAAGGGCGAGAAGTGCGAGTTCCACCGCACTTCTTTGTCCTTCCTGGGGTTTATCATCTCCCCTAACTCCGTCGCTCCTGATCCGGCCAAGGTCACGGCGGTGAGAGACTGGCCCCAACCCACCAGCCGTAGGAAGCTGCAACAGTTCCTCGGCTTTGCTAATTTCTACAGGAGGTTCATTAAGGGCTACAGTCAGGTAGTTAGCCCCCTGACAGCCCTGACCTCACCAAAAGTCCCCTTCACCTGGTCGGATCGTTGCGATGCCGCATTCAAGGAGTTGAAACGGCGCTTCTCGTCTGCACCCGTTCTGGTGCAGCCCGATCCTAGTCGCCAGTTAGTGGTTGAAGAGGACGCCTCGGACTCAGGGATAGGAGCTGTGCTTTCCCAGAGCGGGAAGACCGATAAGGTCCTTCACCTGTGTGCCTATTTTTCCCGCAGGTTGACCCCGGCGGAACGGAACTATGACGAAAGCAATCGAGAACTCCTTGCGGTGAAAGAGGCTCTTGAAGAGTGGAGACATCTGTCGGAGGGAACGTCCGTGCCATTCACGGTTTTCACTGACCACCGGAACCTGGAGTATATCAGGACCGCCAAGCGGCTGAACCCCAGGCAAGCCCGCTGGTCACTGTTCTTCGGCCGTTTTGACTTCCGGATCACCTACCATCCCGGGACCAAAAACCAGAGATCGGATGCCTTGTCCCGGGTACATGAAGATGAAGTCAAAGCGGAGTTGTCGGATCCACCGGAACCCATCTTCCCGGAGTCCACTATCGTGGCCACCCTCACCTGGGACGTAGAGAGAACCGTCCGGGAGGCCCTGGACCCCGGAACTGGGCCGAAGAACAGACTCTACGTCCCACCAGAGGCTAGGGCTGCAGTCCTGGACTTCTGTCACGGCTCCAAGCTCTCCTGTCATCCAGGGGTGCGAAGAACCATGGCAGTTGTCCGGCAGCGCTTCTGGTGGGCGTCCCTAGAGGCTGACGTCCGGGATTATATCCAGGCCTGCACCACCTGCGCCAGGGGCAAGGCTGATCATCGCAGGGCTTCGGGACTGCTCCAGCCGCTGCCCGTGCCTCATCGCCCCTGGTCCCACATCGGCCTGGATTTTGTCACGGGCCTCCCGCCGTCCCAGGGCAACACCACCATACTCACGATAGTGGACCGATTCTCCAAGGCGGCCCACTTCGTGGCCCTCCCGAAGCTCCCGACGGCCCAGGAGACAGCGGACCTCCTGGTCCACCACGTCGTCTGGCTGCATGGGATTCCAACAGACATCGTCTCCGATCGCGGTCCCCAGTTCTCCTTGCAAGTCTGGAGGAGCTTCTGCCGGGAACTGGGGGCCACGGTGAGTCTCTCATCCGGGTATCATCCCCAGACCAACGGGCAAGCAGAACGGGACAATCAGGAGGTGGAACAGGCCCTGCGTTGCGTGACGGCCGCGCACCTGGCGGCCTGGAGTACCCATTTGGCCTGGATCGAGTATGCCCATAACAGCCAGGTGTCGTCAGCCACCGGCCTCTCCCCTTTTGAGGTGTGTCTGGGGTACCAGCCTCCTTTGTTTCCGGTGGTTGAGGGAGAGGTCGGTGTGCCCTCGGTCCAGGCCCACCTGCGGAAGTGCCGTCGGGTGTGGCGTGCCACCCGTTCTGCTTTGCTGAGGGCCCGGATGAGGACGAAAGCCCATGCAGACCGTCGGCGGACCCCGGCTCCTACGTATCGGCCAGGGCAGGAGGTGTGGTTGTCAACAAAGGACATTCCCCTCCAAGTGGTCTCACCTAAACTGCAGGATCGGTACATCGGTCCATTTAAAATCCTCAAGGTTATCAGTCCAGCCGCGGTGAGGCTTCAGCTTCCGGCCTCACTGCGGATCCATCCCGTTTTCCATGTGTCCCGGATTAAGCCACATCACACCTCACCCCTCTGTACTCCATGTCCGGCACCACCTCCTGCCCGGATCATCGATGGCGAGCCGGCTTGGACTGTGCGCCGGCTCTTGGATGTCCGTAGGATGGGCCGGGGCTTCCAGTATTTGGTGGACTGGGAGGGGTACGGCCCCGAAGAACGCTCCTGGGTGAAGAGGAGCTTCATCCTGGACCCGGCCCTCCTGGCCGATTTCTACCGCCGCCACCCGGACAAGCCTGGTCGGGCGCCAGGAGGCGCCCGTTGAGGGGGGGGGTCCTGTTGTGTGGGCCGCTGAAGAGGAGGTACTGCTGGCCCACCACCACCAGAGGGCACCCTGCTTGGAGTGCGGGCTCCAGGCACCAGAGGGCGCTGCCACCTCACAGGAGCAGCCGGGATGACAGCTGTCACCTACGACAGCTGTTACCAATCATCTGATCCGCAGCGGTATATCTGCAAGACGTCATCTCCACTTCTTTGCCGAGATATCGCTCTACCGAGGAGGTAATGTATCCAGCCAATCATATTGTCTTTTGACCATAAATACTTTTTTGCCTTCACGCAGAGAGTGAGTAGAACAGCAGGAGACTGTATTGGACCCCTTTTGGATAAGTACTCACATTCCTGCACTAACAGTGTTTTCTTGACGAGAGGTGGAGGTGGTTTTTCCACCATACGTGTTGCTGGGTGAAGGCGCACCCACATCTGACTGTTTCTGTTCCTCGACAGCAGTACCAGATCCGACAAGCGGAGGCAGTGGCCACCTGGGAGTTCGGGACTTGGCGGCTCCAGTATTCCCGGTGTTCAGTGGCGGAGGAAATCGTGTGGTTCCGGTTCTGCTTGGGACAGACATCTCCTATCTTCGAGCCTGCCCACATGACACCTTTGTGATTCGACTTTATTGTCTATTGTTGTAATCGGTTGTGTTTGTTGTGCTTATTTCACAACAGTAAAAGTGCTATTTGACTTCCTCCATCGTCCGTTCATTTGCGCCCCCTGTTGTGGGTCCGTGTACCTACACTTTCCCAACAGGAAACATAGTAACATACTATGCCAGTATGGTAGCCATAGGAGAGGGAGAATAAATGCCCCTTAAGTGTAGTCTTGAAAGTCTCTCCAGAATCTGACTGGTTTATTGATGCAGGGAGATCATTCCACAAAACAGCAGAGGTGTCAAGTAACGAAGTACAAATACTTCGTTACTGTACTTAAGTACACTTTTTAGGTATCTATACTTTACTCCTTTACTTATTTTTCTGCCTACTTCTGACTTCTACTCATTACATTTTCACACAAGTATCTGTACTTTCTATTCCTTACATTTTTTAAACAAACAGCCTCGTTACTCTTGGCTTCAGTTTAATGTTTATATATACGAGGTCTATTAGAAAAGTATCTGACCTTATTTTTTTCAAAAACCATATGGATTTGAATCACGTGTGATTACATCAGACATGCTTGAACCCTCGTGGGCATGCGAGAGTTTTTTCACGCCTGTCGGTTACGTCATTCGCCTGTGGGCAGTCTTTGAGTGAGGAGTCGTCCACCCGCTCATCGATTTTTTTCATTGTTTAGGAATGGCTCAGAGACTGTTGCTTTGTTTGATAAAAAAAATTTTCAAAACTGTAAGGCACAACTGAGTGGACACCATTCAATAAATTCAGCTGGTTTTCGGTAAAAATTTTAACGGCTGATGAGAGATTTTGGTCTGTTAGTGTCGCTTTAAGGACGGTCCACGGCGCCTGACGGCGATCTGCGCTCCGAGGCGGCAGCGTCTCGCTGTTTCAAGTCGAAAACTTCCACATTTCAGGCTCTGTTGACGCAGTAAGTCGTCAGAGAACAGAGAACTTTCAGAAGAAGTCGGCATGAGGAGTTTATTCGGACATTCCATTGTTAACAGTCATTTTGTAATGAAAGAACGTGCGGGCAGAGTCGCATGTCGGGCTGGACCCGACCGCAGGGGGTCGCGACAGGAAAAACACCTCCGTTGGAAACCTTAACGGGCAAGTTGGAACATGCCCAAGCTGTTAAACAATTTCTCAGTTACTCACTTGTTGAAAGCCATTAAAAGCCGCCTGAATTCTACAAATGGTTTTCAACACGGAGGTGTTTTTCCTGTCGTGGCGCACACAGATTTGCCGAGTCGTCACGGAAACAACTTGGCGAATTTGCGCGTACGTCTTTCATTAAAAAAATGTCCTTAAACAGTGGAATGTCCGCATAAATTCCTCATGCCGGCCTCTTCTGAATCTTCTCTGTTCTCTCACGATGTCCTGGGTGAATTAAGCCTTAAATTAGGATGTTTTCAGCTCTAAACAGGCCGACGACAGCGCCTGGAAGCGCTGCAGGACGTCCCGCTCCGTGGGAAGTCCTTACACCGACAGAAACACCTCATAATCTCTCATCAGCCGTTAAACTTTTCACAGAAAACCAGCTTAATTTCTCGAATAGTGTCCACTCGGATATTCCTCACAGGTCCAGAAAAAATTTTGATAAAGCAACGCGCGCCGTCTCGAGCAGCGTGTGAAACAAAGGAATTCAGCCGAGAGGGCGGGACCACATCTCACTCAAGGCCTGCCCACAGGGAAATGACGTCACCGACACGCGTGAAAAAACTCACGCATGCGCACGAGGGTTCAAGCATGATTGGTGTAATCGCATGTCATTCAAATCCATATAGTTAAAAAAATAAAATAAAAGGGTCGGTTTATTATCTAAGAGACCTCGTATATATTTCACGTCATGTGCGCCTGTAATCAACTTTTCTGCAGCGCGGCTTTGCTTTGAACCGTGAACCAATCGAAGCAGTGGTTCGCAGATTGAAGCAATGCTTCGACCTATTGCTTCGCTTATTCTTTCTTTCTTTCGCTTAATTTTCCCCTGCTAAAACCCTAAAGAGCATACTTCTGTGAGTATTATTTACCTTTTCTATGTTAAACCGACCTGTTATGGTCTTCTGAAACAGTTGATAGATGTATTTTATAACTTAAAAACGGGAGCGACGCTAACGCGTTAGCATGTCTATGGCATTTTCAATGTTAAAAGTTAGCATTAAGCTGCTCTCATCACGTTCGGGTGCATTTGTTTTCAAATTGTAATATTTCTTAAATTTATTTTTGTTTATATATTAATAATCTAATGATTATTATATACAGTTTTAGAGAAAGAGGCAAGAAGAACCTGAATAGAAACACAACAGAAAATATAAAGCAACTAACAATGAACATACATAAATAAATACATACATACATAAATAAATAAATGTTTAATGTGAACACCTAGTGACTTACACCTCCACTTCATCCCTGACAATTTGTTTCGGTCAAACCATATTTTCAATGTGTTCATTTCTTCAGTGATTTCCTCCAGAACTATTTGCCAAACTAGAAAACTACTGCATCCTAGTAAGAGCAGAATACTACTGGAATGAATCTGAATAAGGAAAGTTGGTTTTTTTGTTGTTTTTTTTTCTTCACTAAATGGATGCTGCACTCACTGCAGTTTATTGTCTGGAATAGTCCCAGATTGCATTTCAGAGCTTCTAGAATTGAAACATTTTCGTGCAGCTGGTGTTGGGGGGTAATTTTGGGTTTTGGATCTTGGGCCACATGTAGAACGAATCAGTTTTTAAATTAAGCTTTCAATTCATATAGTGGCATCTACCTTTTCTTTTTTTTTTTTAAAGGTTACTTTATACTTTTATACTTTAAGTAGGTTTTGGAGCACATACTTTTTCACTTTTACTTGAGTAAAGAGGTCAAGTTGATACTTCAACTTTTACCAGAGTGTTTTTAAACTGCAGTATCTATACTTCTACTTAAGTAACAAATGTGTGTACTTTTGACACCACTGCAAAACAGGTGCATGATAAGACAAAACTCTGTGACCCGCAGACTTTTTTTCACCCAAGGCACACAAAGTAGCCCTGTGCCCTGAGAACGCAGACCCCGGGCCGGTATGTAGGGTTTAATTAGGTCAGTTCAGTTAAGTAGGGAGGTGCTAGTCCATGAATGATTTTATATGTTAATAGCAGAACCTTAAGATCTGATCTCACAGGGACAAATAATTGATGACTCAGTGGAGCTCAGATGAGGCCATGTACATGTGGGGGGCATGCAGTTGCCTCAGTGCTGAGGACATCAGAAACATGAGGGTGATTCTTAGACTACGGGCACTTATTATGTCCTTTGAGCATATTGTATGAAAAACAGAAAAAAAGGGAAATGTCACACTTTTATAGTTATCTTTACAATGAAAGTGTGTTAAGAAATTTGTTCTAGTAGTCTATGATGACTTTTTCACCTTTTTTCAGCATCATTATATGCAAATATTGCCATTTTGTGCTTGTCCCACACCCAGACTTTTGATCTTCAGTGATAAAAATGAATGGTAAAGAAATGTTTTTTCTAATGTTTTAAAATATCTCTGAATAAAATATCAGTAAAATAATCAAAACATAATTGGGGTATTCAATGTCATACAACTGTTGTGATTTTTTTTAAACAAAATGTAGTTGTCCCACACTATTGCCGTAATTTCCACCACAACACTGTAATGTCCCTAAACAGTTTGTATGAAAGATTGTTTGGGTAGTTTCTATGGAGATAAACAGTGACATCAGAGCACATGTATATAGCGCCAAATCACAACAAACAGTTGCCCCAAGGCGCTTTATATTGTAAGGCAATGGTGTGGTGGAAATTACATTTACAAGGCCAATAGTGCCCGTAGTTAAAGAATCACCCATGAATAGACCAAGGGAACGTCAACATATCTTGTGGGCAGTGGACAGTGTGAGCAGCTGGAAGGTGTGGAACCACATCACGCTGCTGATGTGAAGAAAAAAACCCAGCTGGAATGTGTGGAACCATAATGCACCACTGCTGTGGCGATAACAAAAAGTATGATCCCTCTGTGCCTCTGTATATGACCCATGGTCACAGACATACAGTTATGAAATTACATGAATGAAGCAGTGTGCTCTCATTATGTCTTATTATGTCCAGCCGGGAATATAAATAATTACTACAGTCACCGAACACTGATAGATTAGATATTGGTGTATAATTACTGAAAATCACTGAGTTGATATAAATAATAAATAAAAAGGGACCCAATACAGAACCCTGTGGTTTAACTCTGGTTAAATAAAAAACAAATGCCACTCCTGGGATTCTAACCTGAAATTTATAAAAGTGCTGATTAACAGATCACTGTCTTCTAATAGGAGCATAAAATGCTTAAAATCAACAAGGATATAAATGTGTTTTTAAAAAAAGATAGAGAAATTAGGCAATGTCAATGAAAAGGAAGTTTTCCTTGTGTTTAATTGCAGCGAAAAAAGCACCGTAATAACTGAAAAACGGTGTTTGTTATGCTATATTTTTGGTGATACGTGACTGAAAGTGATATTTGTCACACTGTTGGCCTGTCATAGTCCTGTGGCGCGCCACTCACAGGACACACGTGTCCTATCAGACAGATATGACATTCAGATCGCCTGCTCCGTGTCCACATGAGCTGACGGTCCATTACACCTGGGACAGCCTGTCAATGTGTGCGCACTCCAGACTGTCACAAACGCAATATATGTTTTATGTATTTCCACGTGATGACAGCAAGCACACACAGGTGTCACGATGAACAGTTGTAAGGTCATGTCCACCAAAACACAGTACGTGATCTATAGCTGTGACGTCCAGGACCGGAGATCTCAACAGTTGCTGCTGTTGGCAGCCAGCTATGCCCCCTGTCCATTCAGCGCAAAGACCAAAGTATTGCTCTCTGTTTCTGTGTTATGTGATCATTTTGTTTTTAGTTATTTTGCCATGTAATTGTGAATGTAGTTATTGTAGTAATTATTTCTATACCTCTCCTGGCAGTGGTCTCTGTTAATGTGACACGTCGTGTGCACTGAGCCATCATTTGCAGCTGTCAGTGAGTCTCTGGCCAGCGATCAGCTGAGAGGCGCCTCGCTGTGCTGTATGCACTCTGAGTTTGGCTCTGCAAGATATCGTAGTCCTGCAACCTCAATATCATCATCATCTGATATGTCATAACAGTCCCTCATCAAATCCTCTACAGCAGCTTCACCTTTTTTTTTTTACCAAATTACAAGACAAGTCAACTAGTGGAAAAATAGTCAGCTACACTGGTACTAGAAGTGGGAAGTAGAAAGACATTTTCAGCCCCTGTATGCACCACTGGGGAACACTGGGACAGGTATGGTAACTTTTATATGAACTAGCACAGTGAGAAAAAAAAAAAACTTCAGCAGCTACAGCAGTGATAGGAAAGGAATTAATGCCTCTACAGACAGACAGACAGACATGTGGATCAACATTCTTGCACATGTGGGGTGATGCTTTGCGTCCATTGGAATAAGAAAAATAAAAGACAGTAACTTCAGGCGGCTCGTGGAAAGCCAACTTACACACATATTCTAAAGGCTGTTAAATACTTTCATATTTACCTCACACATGGCAAACATCGAAGTTGAGAAGTGAATATTCAAACCAAAATGTTTGACTTTCAGGGTTAAGCTAAAACAGGTCCTGACACAGAGAGTTTTCCTGCTGATCTGTAAAATACTGCAGATAAAGGTTCATGATCACTGTGGTGATAACGGACACAACACATCTCAAAATATCCACTTATCACAAACATAAATGAGCCTCATTTGTGTGGACAGGTTTCTGGTCCACACATTACCCCAATAGACAAAAACTGAGGACTAAACGTGCTGAAAAATACAGACGTGGTGTGTAAGTTGTGTGTTTGATCATCAATGAGTTTTGCTGAAGGATTGTGATCCAACACTGTCATACATACAGATATTTAATTATGGTCACCTGAGAGTGTGCGTTCCAGGATAGCATCTTATCCAGAGACCTTCAGAGTGCAGAAAACTAGTTTTCAGTTTTTATTGCTGCAGTGACAGTAGATGTCCAGTAGATGTCGCTCTTTCCTTTGATCTGTCAGTCAAAGGAACAGCTACTGATGGTTTCCACATGGTAATATAACTGTCAGTGGAAGTGATAACTGAGCCCCTGAGAGGTAAAGCAGGTTCTCCGCTCAGCTCTTACCCAGCCGTCTTAAGCAGGTTCTCCTACATGTAGGTCGTTTTCACACACTGGCCTTTAGTTCAGAATAAAACTGATATTCACGTTTCTGAGTCCTCGACCTTGGAGGTCAGGAGACACCTGGGAAGAGCTTATGGGGTTGTGAGGCCACAGGACAGAGGTGTTTGGTGATCTTTTTAAGGAGAATGAAGGTCCAAGTCTTCAGGGTCCAGTGCTTCCTGTCTTATTGTATAGCTGTGAGACTTGGACTCTAACTAGTGACCGAAGGATACGACTGGATGTCTTTGATCCTAGGTTTCTTTGAGGGTTCCTTCGGTACTGCTGGAATGACCTTGTATCGGTTACTTAGGAATATTGTGATGACCTGGCTGCTGGCAACAGAGGACAACGTTCAAGAGGTGGGAATGGATCAGTTGTCTGCTTGGATGGTTGCTATCCAGGAATGTGTTCAGACAGTACCACTATGTGCTCCCAGACCTAACCCGAATACTTCTACCATCAATTGCTTAATTTAAATTTTAATTCAAGGTGATCAACACACATTAGCATAGTAACCATCTGGGAATTAAAGCGGTTTGTATATGTCGCCCCTTCATTTCCAAAGGCCGAATTAAATACAAGGATTATTTTTTAATAAAAAGTAATCTGTTTATCAGCCAGTTTTCTTTAAACACATTCTCAAAAACCGAGTGAGGGGGGACACCCAGACAAATGTTTCATTTCTTCTGTATAATCAACCGAGCTTTGCTTTGAATCTTGAACCAATGACGGAGTCCTTCAAGCTGCTGCTTCGTTGGTTTCATTTGTTTTATTTCGCTTTATCTTAATTTTTCTCCACTAAAACCCTAAAGAGCACATGTCTGTGAGGAATATTTAACTTTTTTATGTTAAACTGACCTGTTATGGTCTTCTGAAACAGTTGAAAGATGTATTTTATGCTAATGCCAATGCTAACATGTTAGCATGTCTATGTCATTTTCAGTGTTAAAGTTAGCATTAAGCTGCTGGCATTTCAGCATGTTTGTGCATTTGTTTCTGTATAATAATTAATGGCTCAGCATTTGTTGTCATAAAAGAGTCAAATGTATTACAAATTATGATTTTTTAATTTTTTTTTATTTATATATTAATAATAATAGCAACAATAATAATAGTAATAATAACTAATAATGCTACAATACAATTTTAGAGAAAGAGACATGAGTCACATGTGTGATTGTAAAATGACCACATAGTTTACAAGTTATACAGAGAATGTTGCACATATAATGAGTCAGGCTACAGTTTTTGATTTAGGTTTTATGGTTAACTGGTTATGCTAATTGCTCATTTGCAGCAACAAAAATACCTCTTTTTTTCACCATATATTTTATAACATTTATACGTTTCAATGTTGTTTTATGGCAACTCAGCACTTTGATAAAGCAATGCCATTTGAAATAATTATTTTTGTTCTTTATTATAAACTGTTTTATTCTTTATTATTTTATATTTCAACAGCCAAGGGACATTTGACGATTTGTTGATTTTCAAGTATTTAAAGTTTTCAAATCATGTTCTGTTGTTAAATAAAGTGATGGAAGGAGAGAAAAATTGTTTCCCTGGCACATTTTTAAAAAATTCCCCGCTAATCCGATTAATCGATTAATAGTGTCGAAACCCCATCAGATTCATCGATGATCCAAATAATCGTTTGATGCAGCCCTACCCTCTGGTACACACTTCCTGTACAGGCTTGGTCGCTGACTGCAGCTTTCTGCCAGTCCTGGCTGAGGGTGCCCAGCTGAAGGCCCGAGACCCTCCGTCATGTTTGAAGTGGTCTCTGGCTGTGACCTTCAGGTGGTGGCGTCTCCGTGGACAGTGGCTCATAGTGTGGGAGTGGGCACCCTGAGTGGGGACTATACGACTCTTAGGCACTGACACTGTGAGACACCTGTTTTCCTCTGAAGGTTCACACACTGCATGCAGGCTCGTACGTGCACACGCCTGCATTCTTGTGACTGATGATGTCTGACTGCTGCTGTCGGACGGACTGTGTCCTCGATCAGGCACAGTCCGTCTGACTGTCTGTCTGTCCTGTGCGTCTCCTTTCTTCTCCCTGTCACGTTTCATTTTGTGCATAATCCTACAATTTTATGCACATATGTGCAGCGCACATTTCACATTTAACTTTCAGAAACACATATGTGTATCAGTTAAAATTACAATTTACAGTTAAAACAACAATAAGAAAAAGTAAAAGGTGACTTGCCATGTTTTATTTTTCCTCAGATAATCCATCATCTTCTTGTTGTTGATGTCATAACTGAATTTTTATGTCATTGTTTGTGGGAACAGGTTGATGTACTCGCTCAAGGCCATGTTGTTGGTGAGGAAATCAAAGGTTTAACATGGAGCAGTCTGTAGACCCAAGGCCTGCACCTGGCCAACGGGGGCCGGCGTTCATATTTAACATTTAATCCCACAGACGCAGCAGGTTACTGCTGAGTTTTACCGCAACTCCAGCTGAAGCGCTGACAGCAAAGATAAGACAGCCACGGGAACCGGAGGCACATTTTCATATTTTATCTCTGTTATCTTACGGAATGTCTGGAGGTTTTGATCCTCCTCCTGCTGAAACTGTGTGTGACCTGAAACTGATAAAAAAAGTTCATTGAGATTTGCAGGAACTGTTTCTGCCGTTTTGCTGATGAGAGAGGAACCTTTACACAGCGGGTTGAAATAAAAACACGTAAGCTCTGCACGTAAGGTTCAAAGAAATGAAAGTCCATTTCTACCACAAAAAAAAAAATAAAAAAAAAATAAATCATTCCATTCCGAGTGTAATCCCCCTTCAGTTCTCCACTAAATGGATGAAATGAACTTTCTGTTGAAATGTAGTTTTGACAAAGTGCTGTAATTTCTGTGGTGTATCACAGGTCACAGATAGTTTTATTGCTGGTATTTATTTTTATTTTATTATTATACAGCAGGCAGGTCGCTCACTGGAAGAAGGAAGTGAACTTCCATTGTGTATATTTGGGTTTGAGTTGCGTTGATCTGTGCTGTCACAGCTGTAACAGGCTGCCGGCCTCAGCTGGGGAAGTAACTGTCCACCTGTGTCCCATCCAGGGGAAGCTGGACACTCTAATCCATGTCACGCTACAGAAAATACGCACCAGCACCATCTATGGTTCATTTACCTGAAGGAGGAAGTGCACATGCACGTGCAGCGCAGTGTGTTTCTGATAGAACCCAGCAAAACACCTACGTCTGTCTCTCGAACATAGGTGTTTTTGACTCGTTTCTATTCAAAGACTAAACACTTAAGAATTTCTTCATGTCTTGAAAGTGGACACGCTGGTCCATAAGTATGACATATTATATTAAATATTACTCTGCATATTACACATTATACGTATTATAGGTGGACACACACACACACACACACACACATATCTGATTTTTATATGTAACACTAAGGAGCCGGGCTGGTGGCCAAGCAGTTAAGTCCAAGTTTCCAGTCTGGAGAGTTCCTGTTGCCCATTCTCCTCCATATTATGTGGAGTTGTGTCAGGAAAGTTGTCAAATGGTGAAATTGTGTGACCATGCTGGAAGAAAATAAGTGAAGAAAGCCACCAAAACACCCAAAACTGGTCTGAAAGAGTTCTAGGCCTGTGATTGGAGAAACTGTGCAGAGTGCAACTTTTGTCTGTAGGCTTCATCAATTATACAGCTTCATGATGAAGTCTTTTGGAGGAGAATTTTCATAAAAAGAACACAAAATTTCAGCTACTGTTTGCCAGAAGGCTCGTGGGAAACCAGAGCCCAGATCCCATGTGTTTTCGTGTCACATCCACAGAAGCCTATAATTTATTTCAGACTTGTCTGGGTGTCTTGGTGGCTTCCCTCACTGCTCTCCTTCTTGCACAGCCCGTCTCAGTTTTTGAGAACGGTTCCCTCCATTCAGATTTTCCAAACAGCTCGAGTTTCTTAATACGATTGTTGTGTCGGGTTTTTTTGTTTTTTGTTTTTTTGGGGAGTGGTGGGGGATTGTTGTGTCTTTTTTTGTTTTTTGGGGGTGGGGTGGTGGAGGATTGTTGTGTCGTTTTTTTGTTTTTTGGGGGGGTGGGGGATTGTTGTGTCTTTTTTTGTTTTTTGGGGGGGTGGGGTTGTGGGGATTGTGTAGTTTTTTGTTTTGGGGGTGGGGAGGGGTGGGGGAGTATTGCGTCATTTTTTTGGGGGGGGGTGTTGTGTCTTTTTTGTTTTTTTGGGTGGGTGGGAGTGGGGGAGTGTTGTGTCGTTTTTTGGGGGGTGGTGGGGTGTTGTGTCGTTTTTGTTACTTTGGGGTTGTGGGGGTCTGTTGTGTCGTTTTTGTTTTTGGGGTGGGGGAGTGTTGTGTCGTTTTTGTTTTTGGGGTGGGGGAGTGTTGTGTCGTTTTTTGTTTTTGGGGGGTGGTGGGGGTATTGTGTCGTTTTTTGTTTTTTGTTTTTTGGGGGGGTGGCGGGGGGGTGGAGGTGTGTCGTTTTTTTGTTTTTTGGAGGGTGGTGGGGGATTGTTGTGTCGTTTTTTGTTTTTGTGGAGGGTGGGGGTTGTGTCGTTTTATTGTTTTTTGTTTTTTGGAGGGGTGGTAGGGGTGTTGTGTGTTTTTTTTGTTTTGTTTTTTGGTGGGGTGGTGGGGGATTGTTGTGTCGTTTTTTTTGTTTTGTTTTTTGGGGATGGGGTGGTGGGGGATTGTTGTGTCATTTTTTTTTTGTTTTTTTGGGTGGTGGTGGGGGATTGTTGTATGTTCTTTTTTGTTTTTTGTTTTTTTTTGGCGGGGGTGGGGGATTGTGTCGTTTTTTGCTTTCTGGGGGTGGGGTGGTGGGGGATTGTGTCGTTTTTTTGTTTTTTGGGGGTGGGGTGGTGGGGGATTGTTGTGTCGGGTTTTTTTGTTTTTTGTTTTTTTGGGGAGTGGTGGGGGATTGTTGTCGTTTTTTTGTTTTTTGGGGGGTGGTGGGGGATTGTTGTGTCTTTTTTTGTTTTTTGGGGTGGTGGGGTGTTGTGTCCTTTTTTGTTTTTTGGGGGGGTGGTGGTGGTGTGTCGTTTTGTTTTTTGTGTTTTGGAGTGGGGTGGTGGGAGATTGTTGTGTCTTTTTTGTTTTTTGGGGGGGGTGGGGGAGTATTGCGTCATTTTTTGTTTTTTTGGGGGGGTGTTGTGTCTTTTTTGGTTTTTTGGGTGTGTGGGGGTGGGGGAGTATTGTGTCGTTTTTTTGTTTTTTTTTGGGGGGGGGGTGTTGTGTCGTTTTTGTTATTTTGGGGTTGTGGGTGTCTGTTGTGTCGTTTTGTTTTTTGAGGGGGTGGTGGGGGTGTTGTGTCGTTTTTGTTATTTTGGGGTTGTGGGGGTCTGTTGTGTCGTTTTTTGTTATTTGTTATTTGTTATTTTGAGGGTGTTGCACTGTTCTTACCCATGTTCCTGATATTTTTCTATTAAACATTCTCTCATCCTCAAGAATGAAAACGCACACCAAATTATATGCACCTGCACCCGTTTTTGCCATTTTTAATTCTTATTTTTTGTATTTTATTTATATATATATATATATATATTTTGCCTTGATTGCATTTTATTATGAAATAGTATTATAATGTTGCACTGTTACCCTCTTACCCATGTTGTATTCCTGATATTTTTTTCTATTAAACATTCTCGTCCTGCAACATTTGCCTGGTCATTCATCACTGCTTACGCTCTGAAGTAAATAGTTGTCATGCATGCAAAACTTTTACAATGAATTACAAACTACAGAAATATGACAACATTATGGGAAAAAACATTGGGAACCAAATATGTAACCAACAAGGTTACTAGAATGTAGTAGGGGAACCTTGTGGGAACCAGCACATAATAAACAACATCAGGAGCATGTCTAGGGAACCAAATATGTAACCAACAAGGTTATGGGAACCATATGGGAACATTGAGGGAACAAACATGACATGAACAAGAATAAAGGGACGGTGTGAGAATGGTGAGGGAACCACATGCGTAACGTTCTGAGAACCAAAATTAAACTTTCCTGCCAGTCAAGTGAGAACCAAAACAGAACCAAAAATGACTTTCAGGGAACGTAGCAAGAACCGAACCGGAACCAAGGGAACGTTCTAGGAACCAAAAATTGGGGTTGGGGGTGTTGTGTCGTTTTTTGTTATTTGTTATTTTGAGGGGTGGGGTGGGGGTGTGTTGTGTCGTTTTTTGTTATTGTGAGGGGTGGGGTGGGGGAGTGTTGTGTCGTTTTTTGTTATTTTGAGGTGTGGGGTGGGGGTGTGTTGTGTCGTTTTTTTGTTATTTGTTATTTTGAGGGGTGGGGTGGGGGAGTGTTGTGTCGTTTTTTGTTATTTGTTATTTTGAGGGGTGGGGTAAGGGTGTGTTGTGTCATTTTTTGTTATTTGTTATTTTGAGGGGTGGGGTGGGGGAGTGTTGTGTCGTTTTTTGTTATTTTGAGGGGTGGGGTGGGGGAGTGTTGTGTCGTTTTTTGTTTTTTGTTATTTTGAGGGGTGGGTGGGGGAGTGTTGTGTCGTTTTTTGTTTTTTGTTATTTTGAGGGGTGGGTGGGGGAGTGTTGTGTTGTTTTTTGTTATTTGTTATTTTGAGGGGTGGGGTGGGGGAGTGTTGTGTCGTTTTTTGTTATTTTGTTATTGTGTGGGGTGGGGGTGTGTTGTGTCGTTTTTTGTTATTGTCAGGGGTGGGGTGGGGTGTGTTGTGTCGTTTTTTGTTATTGTCAGGGGTGGGGTGGGGTGTGTTGTGTCGTTTTTTTGTTATTGTCAGGGGTGGGGTGGGGTGTGTTGTGTCGTTTTTTGTTATTGTCAGGGGTGGGGTGGGGTGTGTTGTGTCGTTTTTTGTTATTGTGAGGGGTGGGGTGGGGGTGTGTTGTGTCGTTTTTTGTTATTGTCGGGTGGGGTGGGGTGTGTTGTGTCGTTTTTTGTTATTGTCAGGGGTGGGGTGGGGGTGTGTTGTGTCGTTTTTTGTTATTGTCGGGTGGGGTGGGGTGTGTTGTGTCGTTTTTTGTTATTGTCAGGGGTGGGGTGGGGTGTGTTGTGTCGTTTTTTGTTATTGTCAGGGGTGGGGTGGGGTGTGTTGTGTCGTTTTTTGTTATTGTGAAGGGTGGGGTGGGGTGTGTTGTGTCGTTTTTTGTTATTGTGAAGGGTGGGGTGGGGTGTGTTGTGTCGTTTTTTGTTATTGTCAGGGGTGGGGTGGGGTGTGTTGTGTCGTTTTTTGTTATTGTCAGGGGAGGGGTGGGGGTGTGTTGTGTCGTTTTTTGTTATTGTCAGGGGTGGGGTGGGGGTGTGTTGTGTCGTTTTTTGTTATTTGTTATTTTGAGGGGTGGGGTGGGGGAGTGTTGTGTCGTTTTTTGTTATTTTGAGGGGTGGGGTGGGGGAGTGTTGTGTCGTTTTTTGTTATTTTGAGGGGTGGGGTGGGGGAGTGTTGTGTCGTTTTTTGTTATTTTGTTATTGTGAGGGGTGGGGTGGGGGGTGTTGTGTCGTTTTTTGTTATTGTGAGGGGTGGGGTGGGGGTGTGTTGTGTCGTTTTTTGTTATTGTCAGGGGTGGGGTGGGGGTGTGTTGTGTCGTTTTTTGTTATTGTCAGGGGTGGGGTGGGGTGTGTTGTGTCGTTTTTTGTTATTGTCAGGGGTGGGGTGGGGTGTGTTGTGTCGTTTTTTGTTATTGTGAGGGGTGGGGTGTGTTGTGTCGTTTTTTGTTATTGTGAGGGGTGGGGTGGGGTGTGTTGTGTCGTTTTTTGTTATTGTGAGGGGTGGGGTGGGGGTGTGTTGTGTCGTTTTTTGTTATTTGTTATTTTGAGGGGTGGGGTGGGGGAGTGTTGTGTCGTTTTTTGTTATTTTGAGGGGTGGGGTGGGGGAGTGTTGTGTCGTTTTTTGTTTTTTGTTATTTTGAGGGGTGGGGTGGGGGAGTGTTGTGTCGTTTTTGTTATTTGTTATTGTGAGGGGTGGGGTGGGGTGTGTTGTGTCGTTTTTTGTTATTGTCAGGGGTGGGGTGGGGTGTGTTGTGTCGTTTTTTGTTATTGTGAGGGGTGGGGTGGGGGTGTGTTGTGTCGTTTTTTGTTATTGTGAGGGGTGGGGGTGTGTTGTGTCGTTTTTTGTTATTGTCAGGGGTGGGGTGGGGGTGTGTCGTTTTTTGTTATTGTCAGGGGTGGGGTGGGGTGTGTCGTTTTTTGTTATTGTCAGGGGTGGGGTGGGGTGTGTTGTGTCGTTTTTTGTTATTGTCAGGGGTGGGGTGGGGTGTGTTGTGTCGTTTTTTGTTATTGTGAGGGGTGGGGTGGGGGTGTGTTGTGTCGTTTTTTGTTATTGTCGGGTGGGGTGGGGTGTGTTGTGTCGTTTTTTGTTATTGTCAGGGGTGGGGTGGGGTGTGTTGTGTCGTTTTTTGTTATTGTCAGGGGTGGGGTGGGGGTGTGTTGTGTCGTTTTTTGTTATTGTCAGGGGTGGGGTGGGGTGTGTTGTGTCGTTTTTTGTTATTGTCAGGGGTGGGGTGGGGGTGTGTTGTGTCGTTTTTTGTTATTGTGAGGGGTGGGGTGTGTTGTGTCGTTTTTTGTTATTGTCAGGGGTGGGGGGGGGGGTGTGTTGTGTCGTTTTTTGTTATTGTCAGGGGTGGGGTGGGGTGTGTTGTGTCGTTTTTTGTTATTGTCAGGGGTGGGGTGGGGGTGTGTTGTGTCGTTTTTTGTTATTGTGAGGGGTGGGGTGGGGTGTGTTGTGTCGTTTTTTGTTATTGTCAGGGGTGGGGTGGGGTGTGTTGTGTCGTTTTTTGTTATTGTCAGGGGTGGGGTGTGTTGTGTCGTTTTTTGTTATTGTCAGGGGTGGGGTGTGTTGTGTCGTTTTTTTGTTATTGTGAGGGGTGGGGGTGTGTTGTGTCGTTTTTTGTTATTGTGAGGGGTGGGGTGGGGGTGTGTTGTGTCGTTTTTTGTTATTGTCAGGGGTGGGGTGGGGTGTGTTGTGTCGTTTTTTGTTATTGTCAGGGGTGGGGTGGGGGTGTGTTGTGTCGTTTTTTGTTATTGTCAGGGGTGGGGTGTGTTGTGTCGTTTTTTGTTATTGTGAGGGGTGGGGGTGTGTTGTGTCGTTTTTTGTTATTGTCAGGGGTGGGGTGGGGTGTGTTGTGTCGTTTTTTGTTATTGTCAGGGGTGGGGTGGGGTGTGTTGTGTCGTTTTTTGTTATTGTCAGGGGTGGGGTGGGGTGTGTTGTGTCGTTTTTTGTTATTGTGAGGGGTGGGGGTGGGGGTGTGTTGTGTCGTTTTTTGTTATTGTCAGGGGTGGGGTGGGGGTGTGTTGTGTCGTTTTTTGTTATTGTCAGGGGTGGGGTGGGGTGTGTTGTGTCGTTTTTTGTTATTGTCAGGGGTGGGGTGGGGGTGTGTTGTGTCGTTTTTTGTTATTGTCAGGGGTGGGGTGGGGTGTGTTGTGTCGTTTTTTGTTATTGTCAGGGGTGGGGTGGGGTGTGTTGTGTCGTTTTTTGTTATTGTCAGGGGTGGGGTGGGGTGTGTTGTGTCGTTTTTTGTTATTGTGAGGGGTGGGGTGGGGTGTGTTGTGTCGTTTTTTGTTATTGTGAGGGGTGGGGTGGGGTGTGTTGTGTCGTTTTTTGTTATTGTCAGGGGTGGGGTGGGGTGTGTTGTGTCGTTTTTTGTTATTGTCAGGGGTGGGGTGGGGTGTGTTGTGTCGTTTTTTGTTATTGTCAGGGGTGGGGTGGGGGTGTGTTGTGTCGTTTTTTTGTTATTGTCAGGGGTGGGGTGGGGTGTGTTGTGTCGTTTTTTGTTATTGTCAGGGGTGGGGTGGGGTGTGTTGTGTCGTTTTTTGTTATTGTCAGGGGTGGGGTGGGGTGTGTTGTGTCGTTTTTTGTTATTTTTGGGGGGGTGGGCTGAGCTGGTCGTGGTGCGTCGTGATCTGAGCACTGGCTCTTTAAATGATGATAAATTGGGAGAACAGGCGTGTCCTGCGGGCTGCAGCGCCCCCTCCCGGGCCGGTGCGTGTGCGCCCCGTCAGTTGGAGGCTGGTCTTTAAAGGATGGTCTGTGGCTCCGCCGTCACACTCCTGACGAGGACAAAACGTGCGCGTGTGGAAGCCGAGAGACCCACGGGACGTCGCTGAGTGTCTCCACGCAGGCTCAGGATGCAGAACTCACCAGTGGAAGATGCAAACTTCTTTTCGAGGTTTTTCTTCTGGTAAGAACAGAGCAGATTTCTGACGGTCAGCAGGGACGGAGCCAGAAAAACCCTCTCAGGAGGACCCACTAACATTTACCACTTATTAACAAAAGAAAACCTCCAGGGTTCACTGACTCTGTGTTCCACGTCTGGAACTGTGGTTAGATATTTAAAAAAAACACACTTTCCATTTAACTTGTGCAAAGAATTTACTGAGAAGATGATAAAAACTTTTGTAACTGGGAATACTAATTAAATAACAAAGGGCACATAATTGATTTTAAAAAGACAACAAAGAACTGTATTGAAATATTTAGGGAGCTCTGGACAAATAGGTTGTCTTACTTTTTATAATATCAAATTAAAAAATTTTACTAATTCAAAAATAAATTGTGCTCTTTAATTTGAGAGTGATAAAAAATAACTTGAATAAGTACTCAACTCTTCATTATATTAGCACCTTTACAGTCAGTTTTCTTCAGTTATAATGAAGTTCATCATTCATAAATTCAAAGCATAATGCACAGTACTTTAATCATTTAGATCCGTTTTACCAATGTTGTCTGTAACTTTTAAAATATTTCTGTATAAATAAATAAATAAATATTTATTTATTTATTTTTGGATTTGTTTTACTTTAAGTTGGCCTCATATAAATAAAAATATAAAATATGCTGCACTCTGCCTCAGGACGTCCAGCTGGTGGACACTGTCTCCTAATGCTCTCCTCCACTTTGGGATCCAGTTATTATCCAGTTATGTCTCGGGGCACGTTCCTATTCAAAGTTTCTCAGATTTGTTTATTTACTGTGAAAGTTCACTGATAATCAAATAAACAATTAAAAGCAAATTACAGGAGACAATTTGTCACTTTTCCAGCACAAAATAAAGTGTTTTTTTTTCCTTTTTTACTCAATAACTTATTAAAATGTCATAGACATCAAAGGTAAATAGAATGAGATGAATCTTATAGTAATGTGTGTGTTGTTCCAGCTGTTTAAAAAAATCAACATGAGGAATTTTCTTAGTGAAATCATCCAAAAGAAACGCTGGAAGAAACCTGAAGTTTAATTGTTTTGTTTTTACACACACACTGTCTGAAGTTGTTCTGACTTCACTTTGACATGTACTTTCTTCACTGAAGGTCTCCTATTAAATGAACTTTGGAATATGCCATTACATAAGAAGGATTCTGAAACTGTTCATGTGTTCATGTTTCTGTTGATGAAGCTGGAAATTATTTTGCCTGAGTGTTTTTGTCACGAGGTGACTTATTCATTCACATTTTTGTTTCATCAGGAGTTCATCTGATTTTCGTTGCAGTGTTTATTAGAGCCTGATTAGTCCAAGGTCTCATTAGCATTTCATCCTTTAAGTTCAGTTCAGTAAGGAGGTCAGTTCCAGTGCTGCTGGAAATCAATTTAAATGATTCGTTGCAAACATGTGTTTACTGCACCAAAAAAAAAAAAATAGCATGTCAACCATTAGTAGCTCCAAAAACAGAACAAAACAAACAAACACACTTAAAAAAAAAAAAAAAACTATAGCATTGGAATTTTGGATTGTGATCCTGGTGATCAATCAATCAATTTTTTTATATAGCGCCAAATCACAACAAACAGTTGGCGCTTTGATGACCAGATCCTGTTTTGGATCCATGTTGGCACCATTAAACATGATCAAAATATAAACACTAACAAATCACAATACAGTTTGCAATCATTTTTGTCAGAGATTAATCTGTTTATTAATTTACAATTAATTTATTAAGTAAATAATTTTTTCTAATTAATCTATTGATTATTTTCTGATTAGATGATAAATCATTTGGTTAACAGTGAATCATAACCACAGATTGTGCAATAACTTTCAACCATTGTTATAAAAGTATTTTGAAAGTTAAAACAAACAAACAAATAAATAAATATCAGAAATGAAAATGACACCTATAGGGGGTGGGGGTGGGGGTTAAAAAAAAGGAACACAAATTGACACAGAAAATAACATTGTGATATGTTTATAGAGCTGTAACTAATGATTATTTTCATTGTCAATTAATCTGTTGATTATTTTTTGGACAAATCAATTAGTTGTGTAGACCACAAAATGTCAGAAAATAAAGAAAATGCTGACCGACGTCCTCAAATGTCTTTTGTCTACAACTCAGTAAATATATCAGGTTTACTGTCAGAGAGGAGTGAAGGAACAAGACAATGTTCACATCTAAGAAGCTGAAATCAAATCATTTGGACTCAAAGTGATTAACTGATTATCAAAATAGTTGACAATTAATTTAATAATCAATTAGTAATTGATTATTCAATTAATTGCTATTACCTTTACAATAAATTAAGAAATTCTTGAAAGCTTTGTAAAATCTTGTAACTATTAGAACGGCCTACGCAGTAGGTCACCCCTCTAAGTCTGGTCTGCTTGAGGTCTCTTCCTCATTATCATCATAGGGAGTTTTACCTGCCTGTATGCCTGCTCAGTGGGGTTGGTAAGGTCAGACTGCACTCGTGTCAAGCGCCTTGAGGCAGCATAGTTGTGATTTGGCGCTATATAAATAAAATTAAATAAATGGAATTGAATTTACAATAACAGCCCATTAGTAAAGGCAGCAGTAAATATGAACTAATAGTTAACTAATAGCTAGTGAATGTGATTTATTTATTAATGGCATTGATGTTAATGTAGTAATAAGCATTAATGAACAGTAAATTAAGAGTTAATTGTGTTCATTTATTAATGGTGTTCAGTCTCTTTTATAAATTAAAGCTCATGAAAACACGTTGATTCGTGGTTGCAGGTAATTATAGATGATTACTAATGCTACATTCCACTTCTGCTAATAAACACTGTAGCTTTAGCTAACATGAATATCACGAATAAATTATTACTGAAAGATAAGTCTTAAATCACTGTTGTTTGATGTGTTGCTTCATAAAAAGATGAACAGGGCTGTCAAGTTGCTTTTGAAGCTGTGTTCCTGCTTGTTTTAAAGGGGTGATATTACGCAAAATCAGTTTCCATCAGACTTTTCATTAGGGCGGCACGGTGGCTTAGTGTGGAGTTTGCATGTTCTCCCCGTGTCTGTGTGGGTTTCCTCCGGGCACTCCAGTTTCCTCCCACAATCAAAAACATGGTTATTTAGGGTCTGCTGCTTTCTCTGCCTCTGATAAGGCAGGGTCTGCATCTGGAGTTGGTCTCCGGGCGCTGGACTGTGGCTGCCCACTTCCAGTGCCACAGTGGTTGGATTGTGCCTAACTGTAATTAGGATGGTTAAATGACGAGGAGGACAAATTTCATTGTATGTATATATGTATAGGGTGACACCCCCCCCCCCCCCCCAAAAAAAACCCAGAACCCAGAAAAATTGTAATAAATCCTAAAAAGTAAGCAAAATAGGCCTCCAGGCAAAATGTCTTTTCCTTGGTTGACCGACACATGTTGGGGAAGATGATTGAAGTCTGTTTCACCAACAAATCAGAACATTTGGAGCAGAATTTGAAAGAACATGGCTTTTATACAAAACAACCAAGATAACTGAAGCTTTGCGGAATGATCGTACACATGCAGAAGTTTAAGTCGTTGCAGGATTTGTTGCAATTTTTATGGGTTCTGGTTTTTTTGGGGCGGGGGGTCACCCTCTATGTACAATGACAATAAAGAGGCTTTTCTTTCTCGTCATCTCTTCTCTTGTTTTGGAGTTGGCTGAGGGATCATTTTAAACTGCTCAGAGTCCCACAATTTAATGTCTGTATTTGTGGAAACTTTGTCACATCAAACTACATTTTGGCCTGAAAGAGAGCGTTTTTGCGTGTCGGGACTCTTGCTAGAGACACGCCCACTCAGCATTCTGAAGGGGTCAGGAATCAAAGATCAGTTTTTATTATTTATATGTTAGGTTTAGTGAATAATTTGCAGTTGAGCTCCATATTTATTGTAATTCACATTCGACTAATGAAAGGTGTTTTAAAAGCTACAGTCTTTGATTTATTCTTCTTGTTGATTGATTGATGAGGTGACATTGAAGGAAATTTGAAACTGCTGGCTAAGGCTAAGCGTAAATTTGGTAAGATTGTAATTCACGTCGGCAGTAATGACACTCGGTTACGCCAATCGGAGGTCACTAAAATTAACATTGAATCGGTGTGTAACTTTGCAAAAACAATGTCGGACTCTGTAGTTTTCTCTGGGCCCCTCCCCAATCAGACCGGGAGTGACATGTTTAGCCGCATGTTCTCCTTGAATTGCTGGCTGTCTGAGTGGTGTCCAAAAAATGAGGTGGGCTTCATAGATAATTGGCAAAGCTTCTGGGGAAAACCTGGTCTTGTTAGGAGAGACAGCATCCATCCCACTTTGGATGGAGCAGCTCTCATTTCTAGAAATCTGGCCAATTTTCTTAAATCCTCCAAACCGTGACTATCCAGGGTTGGGACCAGGAAGCAGAGTTGTAGTCTTACACACCTCTCTGCAGCTTCTCTCCCCCTGCCATCCCCTCATTACCCCATCCCCGTAGAGACGGTGCCTGCTCCCAGACTACCAATAACCAGCAAAAATCTATTTAAGCATAAAAATTCAAAAAGAAAAAATAATATAGCACCTTCAACTGCACCACAGACTAAAACAGTTAAATGTGGTCTATTAAACATTAGGTCTCTCTCTTCTAAGTCCCTGTTGGTAAATGATATAATAATTGATCAACATATTGATTTATTCTGCCTTACAGAAACCTGGTTACAGCAGGATGAATATGTTAGTTTAAATGAGTCAACACCCCCGAGTCACACTAACTGTCAGAATGCTCGTAGCACCGGCCGAGGCGGAGGATTAGCAGCAATCTTCCATTCCAGCTTATTAATTAATCAAAAACCCAGACAGAGCTTTAATTCATTTGAAAGCTTGACTCTTAGTCTTGTCCATCCAAATTGGAAGTCCCAAAAACCAGTTTTATTTGTTATTATCTATCGTCCACCTGGTCGTTACTGTGAGTTTCTCTGTGAATTTTCAGACCTTTTGTCTGACTTAGTGCTTCAGATAAGATAATTATAGTGGGCAATTTTAACATCCACACAGATGCTGAGAATGACAGCCTCAACACTGCATTTAATCTATTATTAAACTCTATTGGCTTTGCTCAAAAAGTAAATGAGTCCACCCACCACTTTAATCATATCTTAGATCTTGTTCTGACTTATGGTATGGAAATAGAAGACTTAACAGTATTCCCTGAAAACTCCCTTCTGTCTGATCATTTCTTAATAACATTTACATTTACTCTGATGGACTACCCAGCAGTGGGGAATAAGTTTCATTACACTAGAAGTCTTTCAGAAAGCGCTGTAAGTAGGTTTAAGGATATGATTCCTTCTTTATGTTCTCTAATGCCATATACCAACACAGTGCAGAGTAGCTACCTAAACTCTGTAAGTGAGATAGAGTATCTCGTCAATAGTTTTACATCCTCATTGAAGACAACTTTGGATGCTGTAGCTCCTCTAAAAAAGAGAGCTTTAAATCAGAAGTGCCTGACTCCGTGGTATAACTCTCAAACTCGTAGCTTAAAGCAGATAACCCGTAAGTTGGAGAAATGGCGTCTCACTAATTTAGAAGATCTTCACTTAGCCTGGAAAAAGAGTCTGTTGCTCTATAAAAAAGCCCTCCGTAAAGCTAGGACATCTTTCTACTCATCACTAATTGAAGAAAATAAGAACAACCCCAGGTTTCTTTTCAGCACTGTAGCCAGGCTGACAAAGAGTCAGAGCTCTATTGAGCTGAGTATTCCATTAACTTTAACTAGTAATGACTTCATGACTTTCTTTGCTAACAAAATTTTAACTATTAGAGAAAAAATTACTCATAACCATCCCAAAGACGTATCGTTATCTTTGGCTGCTTTCAGTGATGCCGGTATTTGGTTAGACTCTTTCTCTCCGATTGTTCTGTCTGAGTTATTTTCATTAGTTACTTCATCCAAACCATCAACATGTTTATTAGACCCCATTCCTACCAGGCTGCTCAAGGAAGCCCTACCATTATTTAATGCTTCGATCTTAAATATGATCAATCTATCTTTGTTAGTTGGCTATGTACCACAGGCTTTTAAGGTGGCAGTAATTAAACCATTACTTAAAAAGCCATCACTTGACCCAGCTATCTTAGCTAATTATAGGCCAATCTCCAGCCTTCCTTTTCTCTCAAAAATTCTTGAAAGGGTAGTTGTAAAACAGCTAACTGATCATCTGCAGAGGAATGGTCTATTTGAAGAGTTTCAGTCAGGTTTTAGAATTCATCATAGTACAGAAACAGCATTAGTGAAGGTTACAAATGATCTTCTTATGGCCTCGGACAGTGGACTCATCTCTGTGCTTGTTCTGTTAGACCTCAGTGCTGCTTTTGATACTGTTGACCATAAAATTTTATTACAGAGATTAGAGCATGCCATAGGTATTAAAGGCACTGCGCTGCGGTGGTTTGAATCATATTTGTCTAATAGATTACAATTTGTTCATGTAAATGGGGAATCTTCTTCACAGACTAAAGTTAATTATGGAGTTCCACAAGGTTCTGTGCTAGGACCAATTTTATTCACTTTATACATGCTTCCCTTAGGCAGTATTATTAGACGGTATTGCTTAAATTTTCATTGTTACGCAGATGATACCCAGCTTTATCTATCCATGAAGCCAGAGGACACACACCAATTAGCTAAACTGCAGGATTGTCTTACAGGCATAAAGACATGGATGACCTCTAATTTCCTGCTTTTAAACTCAGATAAAACTGAAGTTATTGTACTTGGCCCCACAAATCTTAGAAACATGGTGTCTAACCAGATCCTTACTCTGGATGGCATTACCCTGACCTCTAGTAATACTGTGAGAAATCTTGGAGTCATTTTTGATCAGGATATGTCATTCAAAGCGCATATTAAACAAATATGTAGGACTGCTTTTTTGCATTTACGCAATATCTCTAAAATCAGAAAGGTCTTGTCTCAGAGTGATGCTGAAAAACTAATTCATGCATTTATTTCCTCTAGGCTGGACTATTGTAATTCATTATTATCAGGTTGTCCTAAAAGTTCCCTAAAAAGCCTTCAGTTAATTCAAAATGCTGCAGCTAGAGTACTGACGGGGACTAGAAGGAGAGAGCATATCTCACCCATATTGGCCTCTCTTCATTGGCTTCCTGTTAATTCTAGAATAGAATTTAAAATTCTTCTTCTTACTTATAAGGTTTTGAATAATCAGGTCCCATCTTATCTTAGGGACCTCGTAGTACCATATCACCCCAATAGAGCGCTTCGCTCTCAGACTGCAGGCTTACTTGTAGTTCCTAGGGTTTGTAAGAGTAGAATGGGAGGCAGAGCCTTCAGCTTTCAGGCTCCTCTCCTGTGGAACCAGCTCCCAATTCAGATCAGGGAGACAGACACCCTCTCTACTTTTAAGATTAGGCTTAAAACTTTCCTTTTTGCTAAAGCTTATAGTTAGGGCTGGATCAGGTGACCCTGAACCATCCCTTAGTTATGCTGCTATAGACGTAGACTGCTGGGGGTTTCCCATGATGCACTGTTTCTTTCTCTTTTTGCTCTGTATGCACCACTCTGCATTTAATCATTAGTGATCGATCTCTGCTCCCCTCCACAGCATGTCTTTTTCCTGGTTCTCTCCCTCAGCCCCAACCAGTCCCAAGCAGAAGACTGCCCCTCCCTGAGCCTGGTTCTGCTGGAGGTTTCTTCCTGTTAAAAGGGAGTTTTTCCTTCCCACTGTAGCCAAGTGCTTGCTCACAGGGGGTCGTTTTGACCGTTGGGGTTTTACATAATTATTGTATGGCCTTGCCTTATAATATAAAGCGCCTTGGGGCAACTGTTTGTTGTGATTTGGCGCTATGTAAAAAAATTGATTGATTGATTGATTTGTGTCTGTTATTGTGAAATGTTTCTCACTGTTGATGTGATGATGATGATGATGATGATGGAGTTTTGCTGTCTGTGATCATTTACACAGCTGTCAGTGATGAAGAGTTGATTTGATAACAGACTGTGGGTGCTGTCAGTCATCACGGCCGCAGCATTGTTGCTCGGATGCCCTTTGGCCTCAGATGACATTTTTGTTTGAGTTCCTTTGTGATTTATTTAAAGCTGATGTTGGAGGACGCTGCCTGATTTGATGATTTGATGCTTCCAGTTTTTTTGTTTTGATAATTACCAGTAAAAAGGTCAGGCCTGCACACAGTTTAACAACTTAAAAAAAAAAAACAAGCCTTTGCGCAGCGTGGTTTTTAAGTGACAGCAGAAAATATGCATCTGTGTACTTTAGAATCTATTTGATACATTTAAGTGTGCACAGTGTTCTGGAGCATGAGCTGGTGTAGCATGTGCCACAAAACCCTGACATCAGGTCCTGATTATCCACAACTCTGAATAATGTATTACAAATACAATAAAGTATTACAAGTACGAGCATTATACCAAGAAAAGGTTAGTGGGGTGTCTGTGGTGCTGCACAGATGATCTGCACAACAAAAACACATTTGGAGAGCGTCCAGCTCCACTTCGCTGTTTACAGTCAATGTAATCTGAGCACAACATGAGGTGTAGCGAACCAAGAGGTTGCAATCATAATACTAAGATTACAGCCTCAATTCCAATGAAGTTGGGACATTGTGTAAAATGTAAATAAAAACAGAATGCAATGATTTACAAATCCTCTTCAACCTATATTCAACTGAATACACCACAAAGAAAAGATGTTTAATGTTCAAACTGATAGACTTTATTGTTTTTGTACAAATATTTGCTCATTTTGAAATGGATGTCTGCAACACATTTCAAAAAAGCTGGGACAGTGATATGTTTACCACTGTGTTACATCACCTTTCCTTGTAACAAAACTCAATAAGCGTTTAGGAACTGAGGACTCTAATTGTTGAAGCTTTGTAGGTGGAATTCTTTCCCATTCTTGCTTGATGTACGACTTCAGTTGTTCAACAGTCCGAGGTCTCTGATGTCGTACTTTGCGCTTCATAATGTGCCACACATTTTCAATGGGCGACAGGTCTGGACTGCAGGCAGGCCAGTCTAGTCTTTTACTACGAAGCCACGCTGTTGTAAGTTGAGCTCGGGCCCAGAAAAAGCAGCGGCATTTCTGGATGTTGTTGATGTATGGCTTTCACTTTGCATGGTAGAGTTTTACGAGTATCTTGCACTTGTAGATGTTGCGACAAACTGTGTTAACTGACAATGGTTTGCTGAAGTGTTCCTGCAGCCCACGTGGTAAGATCCTTTACACAATGATGTCGGTTTTTAATGCAGTGCCGCCTGAGGGATCGAAGGTCACAGATATTCAATGTTGGTTTTCGGCCTTGCCGCTTACGTGTAGAAAGTTCTCCAGATTCTCTGAATTTTCTGATTATATTATGGCCTGTAGATTATGGAATCCCTAAATTCCTTGCAAATAAATGTTGAGAAACATTGTTCTTAAACTGTTGGACTATTTTTTCAGGGAGTTGTTCATAAAGTGGTGATCCTCGCCCCATCTTTGCTTGTGAACGGCTGAGCCTTTTGGGGATGCTCCTTTTATACCCAATCATGACACTCACCTGTTTCCAATTAGGTGTTCTTTGAGCATTCATCAACTTTCCCAGTCTTTTGTTGCCCCGTCCCAATTTTTTTGAAATGTGTTGCAGGCATCCATTTCAAAATGAGCAAATATTTGCATAAAAACAACAAAGTCTATTAGTTTGAACATTAAATATCTTGTCTTTGTGGTGTAGTCAATTGAATTTTGCAAATCATTGTATTCTGTTTTAATTTACATTTTACACAACGTCCCAACTTCATTGGAATTGGGGTTGTAATAATAACCAGCGTGCTGCCCGTGGGGATCCATGGACTCTAGCTTGGGTAGTGTTTATAAAATAGGTAGCTGACATTTTTCAAGGGTGGTAACAAATTATGCAAAGTTTTTATAATGATTTTAACTGAAAGTGCAGGAAATTAAAATGAGAAAGTTTTGTGAATAATTATATTTATTATTTGGCACATTCGGTTGATGCAAGGGATGGGTATTGATAAGGTTTATCGATATCGATGCCATTATCGATTCTGCTTATCGATCCGATTCCTTATCGATTCCCTTATCTATACCTTGTGAATTTTGTTCTAAAAGTAGGCTTTACAGGTTTTCTATGTATTTCCTTGAGTCTTAAAGTAAATAAATATGAAATTAGTCACTGTATCCTTGATCTCTGGACATAAATAAAAATAAACAAAACAGTGTTTTGCTTTGAAGTTATTAATTCAAACTGAATTCTATCGTTCTATCTTGACTTGTCAGAGAGCCGCGCGACGTTTGGAGCTGTGTGAACAGAACGGAGGACGATTCTCATTTCTTTCTCGCAACAAGACAGGAGTCCCAGTTAGTAACTTTAATCCGCACAAAAGTGAATCACAACTCATATTCAGGGATGAAAGTGGTGAAAAACAAAAAAGCTGAAACCCAAAATTACCCCCAACACCACCTGCATGAAAATGTTTCAATTCTAGAAGCTCTGAAATGCAATCTGGGACTATTCCAGACGATAAACTGGAGTGAGTGCTGAATCCATTTAGGTGAGAAAAAAAAATACAACTTTCCTTATTCAGATTCATTCTAGTAGTATTCTGCTCTTACTGGGATGCAGCAGTTTTCTAGTTTGGCAGAAAGTTCTGGAGGAAATCACTGAAGAAATTAACAAACTGAAAATATGGTTTGACTGAAACAAACTGTCATTAAACTTAAATAAAACAGCGATGAAATGGAGGTGTAGGAGTCACTCGGTGTTCACAGGAAACAATTTATTTATTTTTGTAAGTATGTATTTATTTATTTATTTTATAAATTTATAAATTTATTTAAACACAGTGTTTCTTTCTCTTTTTGCTCTGTATGCACCACTCTGCATTTAATCATTAGTGATTGATCTCTGCTCCCCTCCACAGCATGTCTTTTTCCTGGTTCTCTCCCTCAGCCCCAACCAGTCCCAGCAGAAGACTGCCCCTCCCTGAGCCTGGTTCTGCTGGAGGTTTCTTCCTGTTAAAAGGGAGTTTTTCCTTCCCACTGTCGCCAAGTGCTTGCTCACAGGGGGTCGTTTTGACCGTTGGGGTTTTTCTGTGATTATTGTATGGCTTTTGCCTTGCAATATAAAGTGCCTTGGGGCAACTGTTGTTGTGATTTGGCGCTATATAAAAAAATTGATTTGATTTATTTATGTATGTTCATTGTTAGTTGCTATTATATATTTTCTGTTGTGTTTCTATTCAGGTTCTTTTTGTCTCTTTCTCTAAAATTGTATATAATAATCATTAGATTATTAATATATAAGCAAAAATAAATTTAAAGAATATTACAATTAGAAAACAAATGCACCCGAACGTGACGACGGCTGCAATTGCTAAATGCTAACTTTTAACATTGAAAATGGCATAGACATGCTAACACGTTAGCATCAATCCCATTTTTAAGTTATAAAATACATCTATCAACTGTTTCAGAAGACCATAACAGGTCGGTTTAACATAGAAAAGGTAAATAATACTCACAGACGTATGCTCTTTAGGGTTTTAGTGGGGGAAAATTAAGCGAAAGAAAGAAATAAACGAAGCAATCGATAGAAGCATTGCTTCAATCTGCGAACCAATGCTTCGATTGGTTCAAGGTTGAAAGCAAAGCCGCGCTGCAGAAAAGTTGATAAAGGACCCGCTGCAGGGTCTGTAATCAATGTAGAGAAATGATCATTTTCCTGACAAACACCCGCCAAAACAACGGCCACTCTGAAGGACCGATAACAGAATCGTTAAGCACAAAGCTTATTGATGTCGGTGGATCGAATCATTTCTTAACGATACCCGAAAGGAACCGGTTCTCGATACCCATCCCTAGTTGATGCCATGTTTTACAACTGGCATGGTGTCTTTAGTTCAGAGCTTGTCAGGTTACCAGGGACCGATTAATGGTGATGTCAAAGTCCATTGTTCACTGTTGTTACCTCATATCATAATTTCTCCAAAAATATTAGTCCTATCAAATTTCTGTTTTCACTGTGTTTGTCCTTGACCCAAAATACATAAGCATACCAAACGGCAAATGTCAGCTTTCCCCAGTTTGTCCATGATCCACACATGTACACAGAGGCCACTTGGCTTTTAATATATAGATAATAATACGAGGTCTGTCAATAAAGTAACGGTCCTTTTTATTTTTTTCAAAAACTATATGGATTTCATATGTTTTTACGTCAGACATGCTTGAACCCTCGTGCACATGCGTGAGTTTTTCATGTCCAGCTCTCCACAATTTCACTGATACTTACTGGACTGGTAAGCATTGAAAGCCGAGATAGACATGTCCAAACTTGTCCTCTGACACGCCGAAACGGAGGTGTTCCTTTGTCTCCCTTCCAAAGCGAATCGGTCGTGACGCTTTGCATGACAAATTCTCTTGTTAAAAGTGAAATCTGATGGAAAATGGCTGATGTCCAGCTCTTGTGATAACCAGAGAAAGAGCACATGACGGTCTCGTATCCACAGAGCCATCCGTTTAGAAATGGTCCGGTGGCTTGTGCCGCGTCGTCGCAGCTCAGAGCGCGGTGTGCCGAGCTTCCTTAAAGGGGTCCTTAAAGCTATAGTAACAGACCCTATTCTCTGTGAAGCCCGTAAAATTTTCACAGAAAGCCAAATAAATTTTTCGAATGGTTTCCAGGTGCCAGTCTCTAACAGCTTCTGAAAAAATTCTGATGGAAAAAAAGTCCTTTTCATTCCGCCATTTCCAGACAATGAAAATCTGACGAGGGGGCGGGACCACTCCTTCCTAAGGCGTGCTCACAGGCGAATGACGTCACCGACAGGCGTGGAAAAACTCACGCATGCGCACGAGGGTTCAAGCTTGTCTGACGTAAAAACATATGAATGAAATCCATATAGTTTTTGAAAAAAATAAAAAGGACCGTTACTTTATGGACAGACCACGTACATTTGTACAGCACATTTAGTACAAAGTGCTTCACATAAAAAATTACAGATAAAAATCCAATATAAGTGATAATAATACAATATTGGCGATAATAATAATAATCATAATAATAATAATAATAAAATACATTTGTATAGCACCTTCACACATTAATACAAAGTGCTTCATATAAAAATAAAAATAATGAGTTATAAGGCAACTTTCCAGGAAAGTAATTAAAAAAAGGAAATTAGATTTATATTAAAAAGCACAAAAAAATAAAATAAAATTAACCAACATGGATGAGTGTCAGCAGTTGAGGACAGAAAGGTCTTGAATTAAGCAAACTTCAGTCCAAAACGACTGCCTCCTGTCAGTGAGTTTCTTCCACGGAGGCGGAATATGAAACAAACACTACAATGCTGGTTTTGTTTTTTTGATTTTTTTACTTTGTCAGCACAAAGGTCTGAATCAGTTCAGCCATTTGAGATGATGCTCAGCTGTTCAATATTCTGAAGCAGAGAAGAAATTTCAGAGAAAACAGTCAGATCTGGCCGGGCCTGAGTTTCCAGTGTGCCAGCTGGCAAACTGTGGAAGTGGTGACACAACAGACAGAAGTTACACTCTGCGCTGTTTCTCTGATCACAGCCAGAGAAGACTGCTATAACCTGTGTAGAGTGGTCTTGCTGGCTTCCCTCACTTGTTTCCTTCTTGCGTAATCACTCACTTTTTGAGAACTGCCTCCTCTGGACAGACTTTCCATACAGTAACATACTGTTTGACTTATTCACTGACTAGTAAATGTTCATGTTTCCATCCCCTGACTTGTCTAAAGAAAACTGGCTCTAAAGTGCTGATTTATATTAAAATAATACATATATTTTGCTTCTCCATTTCCTTATGGAGGTAAATGGAAAGTGAATGGGCTGAGTGTAAAAATGGCTTTAATTTGTAAATGCATCATGCCTGTTTTATTTCAGCTTCGTTGTGATAGTGTACAGAGTGGGTGCTTACATGTTATGTTTTAAAGTTTGGATGTATTTTTTCGGACAGTCTTTGACCGAACGTTTGTCCACGTTGTGGCTTTGCAGCTGGATGTCACCGCTGATGAGGAAGGGCTTCAGGAAGAAGCTGGACCTCGCAGACGTGTACAAGGCTCCTTCTTATGATCAGGCAGACGTTCTCTCCGAGCGGCTTGAAAGGTTTGTGCACTTCACTTCCATGACCTGCTGATGAACAATGATGGAGAAGTTGTAGTGTTTTCATGACATCCCTCAGATTTTATTTCATTACATTTGATTTTGCTTTCTAGAAGTTAGCACAAAAAAAAAACATGAGTAAGGGCGACCATTAGTCATCAATCATCAAAGTTGAAATGGTAAATGGATATTTATATTTCACTTTTCCATCTGAATCAGCATTTTACAAATATTCCTTACATTGACCCATTCTCACACACACACACACACACACACACACACTGATGTCATGGCGCTGCCATACAAGGCGCTCACTACACACCAGGGGCAACGTGATGATTAAGGACCTTGCCCAAGGGCCCTCAGTGATTTTCTGGTCTTAAGCCCAAATGCTTAACCACTGGACCATCACCTCCCACATACATGACAGTATGTAAACTAGAGTGCCGCGCTGGTGGAGCGCAAACCACCACCAACACTAGCTTCCAATTCCACAAATTTTTAAAAAAATTCATAGTGATATATGAAAAACTGTGGGTTACAGGCTGTTCACAAACAAACAGACAGACAGACAGGGCAGAAACATACGTTGGCAGAGGTAATAGCTTATACCAGTGATTCCAAAAATGTGGGCTGTGGCCCTCTCATGGGTCACACAGATGCACACATATAATCACATTCTGCTCTGTGCAAGTGCATTATTGAGGAATACGAGGGCTGTCAAAGTAACGGCCCTTTTTATTTTTTTCAAAAACTATATGGATTTCATTCATATGTTTTTACGTCAGACATGCTTGAACCCTCGTGCGCATGCGTGAGTTTTTCCACGCCTGTCGGTGACGTCATTCGCCTGTGAGCACTCCTTGTGGGAGGAGTCGTCCAGCCGCTCGTCGGAATTCCTTTGTCTGAGAAGTTGCTGAGAGACTGGCGCTTTGTTTGATCAAAATTTTTTCTAAACCTGTGAGACACATCGAAGTGGACACGGTTCGAAAAATTAAGCTGGTTTTCAGTGAAAATTTTAACGGCTGATGAGATTTTGAGGTGATTCTGTCGCTTTAAGGACTTCCCACGGTGCGAGACGTCGCTCAGCGCTCTCAGCCGCCGTCGTCAGCCTGTTCAAGCTGAAAACCTCCACATTTCAGGCTCTATTGATCCAGGACGTCGTGAGAGAACAGAGAAGTTTCAGAAGTCGGTTTCAGCATTTTATCCGGATATTCCACTGTTAAAGGAGATTTTTTTAATGAAAGACGTGCGGACGGGTCCGCGCGTCGGGATGCAGCCGCCGCGACGCTCCGCCACAGGAAAAACACCTCTGTTGAAAGCCTTAAGGACAAGTTGGAACATGTCCTGCCTGTTAAACAATTTCTCATATACTCACTCCACTGAAAGCCATCAAAAGCCGCCTGGATTTTACAAATGGTTATCAACACGGAGGTGTTTTTCCTGTGCCGCCGCACCGCGTCGGCTGCGTCCCGACGCGCGGACCCGTCCGCACGTCTTTCATTAAAAAAATCTCCTTTAACAGTGGAATATCCGGATAAAATGCTGAAACCGACTTCTTCTGAAACTTCTCTGTTCTCTCACGACGTCCTGGATCAATAGAGCCTGAAATGTGGAGGTTTTCAGCTTGAACAGGCTGACGACGGCGGCTGAGAGCACTGAGCGACGTCTCGCACCGTGAAAAGTCCTTAAAGCGACAGAATCACCCCAAAATCTCTCATCAGCCGTTAAAATTTTCACTGAAAACCAGCTTAATTTTTCGAACCGTGTCCACTTTGATGTGTCTCACAGGTTTAGAAAAAATTTTGATCAAACAAAGCGCCAGTCTCTCAGCAACTTCTCAGACAAAGGAATTCCGACGAGGGGCTGGACGACTCCTCCCACAAGGAGTGCTCACAGGCGAATGACGTCACCGACAGGCGTGGAAAAACTCACGCATGCGCACGAGGGTTCAAGCATGTCTGACGTAAAAACATATGAATGAAATCCATATAGTTTTTGAAAAAAATAAAAAGGACCCTTACTTTATTGACAGCCCTCGTATACAAGCGTTGTATGGGGGCATCTTAGTGGAAATATAGTTTGATTAAACAAGTGTGAAATATTCGTGACAAACAGTAAATGTGCACACTGAATGTAGGAAGTTCAAACTCATGTTTCAAAGTGTAGAAAAAACCTTCATGCTAAATGCTTCAGGTAATTTAATCTGCCAGTTATTACTCTACATGTGGAAGTGAGAGGTCACGTAGCGCAGCTGTGGACTGGAGTCATCCACGTGATCCACATCAGAGCAGAACCCAGGCTGTTTGATGTCCACCGAGCATGAAAACATTCACGGCGGTCAAAGAGCAGAACTCAACCATATACCTGCAGCCCTGGTGTGTGTGTGTTTACAGTAGCAGTCCTTTGGCCATCAAATATGGGCTGGCATTTGGGCCGAGTTTGACGTAAACCAAACGTGTGTCCAAACAAACAAAAGGCGGCGCGGTGGACAAGGTTAAATGCTTCTGTTTCTGCTGGGTTCTTTTTGTTGGTGCAGACGTCATCTCTTATTTGTGATTAATGTTCTTTCCCTCACCATCATCCTTACCGTTGATCTTCCTCTTTTCCTCAGGTTGACTTTTTGGTTGTAGATATTTTGCATTGAATTCAGTGTTGGTGGACTTTAACAGGCGTGACGTGACGTGGCATTTACGCTGATGCTCAGCCAGAAGTGATCTCATTCTTCTGACCTTTTGAGGTGTTGCTGGCTGTGTGACATTATCCAGTGTTACAAAATCATGTCCAGTGGCCACAGGGACTGACAGGACTGTTGATGTGTTCTGAATCCATCCTCAAAATCTGCATCTGTGGTGAAAACGACAGAGTGCGCCTCAAATTGGCAAAACTATGGGGCTACGACTCACTGGATCCTGGTTTCACCGTCCAGAGTTGCACTGCTGGACATGGTATTCTGACACTGGTGGTGCTGCTAAGAAGGTTGATCATGTTCTGGTGGAATTACTGCAGACCTCTTCAGAACTGTGGGGTGTAAACAGAAGTACCCAGTTTGTGAACTTAGACTTGTTGCAGTTTTCCTCAGAATCCAGCTGACATCCAGATCGCTGTCCACTCACTGTCCATGACTAAATCTGGCTCCACTTTAAGTTTGGACCATTTTGCTGCCAGTGATTGCAGTGGATTTCCTCTGAGACACAGAGACACAGGCTTCTGTGGCTGCAGAGACTGAGCATGGTGAAATGTTTGTCTGTTCCGTTCATAGTTTTATATATAACTTCATGAAAAATTTAGTAAAAAGATGAGGTGAAATTTTATCTACAGTTTGCTAAGAAGCACATGAATGAAAATCGTCCACCATGAAGCTATGAGTGGTGGTACAACTGTTAAAACGTGCGCCATATTAATTGAATACTGTTTTGGTATTTTGAGAAAGAAATCAAGCTTTGTGTTCTTTCTTTTTATAATTTGAAATTAATTTTTTTCACTTGTTAATTGATGAATTTCTTTGAAGAAATAGAAAAAATAATTTCACATTTAGAGCTACAGTGATTAATCAAATTATTAATTGATTATTACTTTTTTACAGCCAACTAACTAAATAAATAGTCATTAAATAAATGACTCATTAAAAAATATCCAAATGCTTTGATTTAATTTTTTTATACTTACTCCAATCAAGGATCTCAGGGGTGGGGTGGGGGCAGAGTCGACTCCAGCAGTCACAGGGTCCGAGGCAGGTTCACGCTGGACAGGACACCATCACAGGGCCACTAGACAAATTCAATTACAGCTACACACAATTTAAACTTTCCATTTCACCTGACCTGCATGTCTTTGGAAGTGCGAGAAAGCCAGAGCACCCAAAGGGAATGCACGTGAACCCCACACAGAAATGACCAGGTGGGAAGTGATCTCACGTCCTGCTTGCTGTGAGACAACAGTACTAATCACTAATCCACTGTGCCACACCAAATTCTTTGATTTCATCTGCTTAAATGTGAATATGTCCTATTTTGTTTTTTGCTCCTATCTTACAGTAAACTCAATATCTTTGGGTTGTAGACCAAGCAAGACATTTGAAAGCATCATCTTGGGTTCAAAATAACATTGTTCAACATTTTCACTTGTTTTTTTTTGTTTTGTTTTTTTTTACATTTTATGGAGCTTTATATTTTTTTTGATCAGTAAATTAATTTGACCATTTTCAGCATTGGTTTTGTTTTGACCAGTTGAAGGGAAAAACAAAATATCAGACATTCCATTGTGATGCAGACTGTAGGTGGCCTCAAACCTTTGTACAGCTGGCTTTTGTTGGTTTGTTTGTGAGTAAACAGCCTGTTATAGTTAGCTAACATGCATCCATCTGGTCCCCAGTGATTTCGATCTAACCTTACAGGTGTGTGGCTGTTTGTTGTTGGTTTTGTTGCAGCACCAGTCGCCTGCGTCACAAACCATCCATGCCCCGCCCTTTGGATCACCACGCTGTGGAGTCACCGTGAACAGATTCAGTTTTGTAGGATTGGGTTGGGGAACAAAATTTGGACTGATTTAGGATCTATTTAGCAGAGTGGGTTGAGGATGGGGGGGGGGGGGGGGTGTTATCTATATATTAAAAGCCAAGTGGCCTATGTGTATGTGCACGTTTAAGGCTACAATCACGGAGAAACTGGGGAGAGCTGACATTTGCTGTTTGGTATGCTGATTTATTATATGGCTGCGACGCTACGTGCGCTCTGATTTTCTTTTGATCTGAACGGTACAAACTAGGAAGCTAAAAACACGATTAGAAAAACCAATGCGGACAGAAACGTACTCCATAAATATCTAAACAACATCGGAAAAAACACACAGATTGAACACTTACCAACTCAACCTTGACCATCTGTTAGCAAGTTCCTGCTCCACCCCGGTGTTCTGTCGGGACACCAGCCGTCAGCTTGGAGGTGAGCTGCTCAGCTCGGCTTCAGACCTCTGAAGTGAACAGAGGAGATAAATATCCGAGAAATTGCGGAAGAGGTGGACATCAGCACTTTTTCGGTACATTCCACTGTGGCAGAAGATTTGGCCATGAAAAGATTGGTGGTGAAATTCAGGCTGCTGCTGAAGGCGGTGCAAAAGCGCCTCCGTGTTGGCAGTCTCACAGGACATGTTGTGACATGCCCACCTCTTCCACAATTTCTAGGATAGTCACACGACTGAAAAGTCACCGAAAGCCGTCTGAATCATCCGTTTTGGTTTCCACCTGGCTGTCACCCAGTTTCTGGCAAAATTTGATGCGGCGCTGCTCGTCGTTCCATCTTTTTCCTTGAAATGAAAATCCGCCAAGCACACTGCACACGTCCCACACAAAGGCTGCTTACCAGAAAATGACACAATCGACAGGCGTGAAAAAGTTCCCGCATGCGCACGAAGGTTCAAGGTTTGCTCATGCAAACACATGTGATTCAAATCCATCAGGTTTTTGAAAAAAATAAAAAGGTCAGATACTTTTCTAATAGACCTCCTATATATATATATATATATATATATATACGAGGTCTGTCCATAAAGTATCGGTCCTTTTTATTTTTTTCAAAAACTATATGGATTTCATTCATATGTTTTTACGTCAGACATGCTTGAACCCTCGTGCGCATGCGTGAGTTTTTCCACGCCTGTCAGTGACGTCATTCGCCTGTGAGCACGCCTTGTGGAAGGAGTGGTCCCGCCCCCTCGTCGGATTTTCATTGTCTGGAAATGGCGGAATGAAAAGGACTTTTTTTCCATCAGAATTTTTTCAGAAGCTGTTAGAGACTGGCACCTGGAAACCATTCGAAAAATTTATCTGGCTTTCAGTGAAAATTTTACGGGCTTCACAGAGAATAAGGACTTTAACTACAGGGTTAAGGACCCATTTAAGGACGGTCGGTGCGCCGCGCTGCGACGATGCGGCACAAACCACTGGATCATTTCTAAGCTGATGGCTCTGTGGATACGAGACCGTCGTGTGCTCTTTCTCTGGTTATCACAAGACCTGGACATCAGCCATTTTCCAGCAGATTTCACTTTTAACAAGAGATTTTGTCATGGAAAGCCGCGCGGAGGCTTCGCGCGTCACGACCGATTCGCTGAAGAAGCGAGACAAAGGAACACCTCCGTTTCGGAGTGTTAGAGGACAAGTTGGGACATGTCTATCTCGGCTTTCAGTGGTTACCAGTCGAGTGAGTATAAAAGAACTTGTGGAGAGCTGGACATGTCCCAACTTGTCCTCTAACACTCCGAAACGGAGGTGTTCCTTTGTCTGAAAGGCGTGCTCACAGGCGAATGACATCACTGACAGGCGTGGAAAAACTCACGCATGCGCACGAGGGTTCAAGCATGTCTGACGTAAAAACATATGAATGAAATCCATATAGTTTTTGAAAAAATAAAAAGGTATGATACTTTATGGACAGACCTCGTATATATATATGTATATATATATATATATATATATATATATAAAATCAGCACCTCCAAATCCGAGGCCATGGTTCTCGACCGGAAAAAGGTGCTTTGCCCTCTTGAGGTCGGTGGAGTGTCCTTGCCTCAAGTGGAGGAGTTTAAGTATCTCGGGGTCTTGTTCAGGAGTGAGGGATGGATGGCGCGTGAGATCGATAGACGGATTGGTGCAGCAGCTGCAGTGATGCGGTCGCTGTATCGGACCATCGTGGTGAAGAGAGAGCTGAGTAGGGGGGCAAAGCTCTCGATGTACCGATCCATCTACGTTCCGATCCTCACCTATGGTCATGAGATTTGGCTCATGACCGAAAGAACGAGATCGCGAGTACAAGCGGCCGAGATGAGTTTACTCCACAGGGTGGCTGGACGCTCCCTTAGAGATAGGGGGAGGAGCTCAGTCACTCGGGAGGAGCTCAGAGTCGAGCTGCTGCTCCTCCACATCGAAAGGAGTCAGTTGAGGTGGCTCGGGCATCTCTTCCAGATGCCCCCTGGACGCCTCGCTGGAGAGGTGTTCCGGGCACGTCCCATTGGGAGGAGGCCCTGGGGAAGACCCAGGACACGCTGGAGGGAATACATCTCTCGTTGGCTTGGGAACGCCTTGGGGTTCCCCTGGAGGAGCTGGGGGAGGTGTGTGTGGATCGGGAGGTCTGGGCAGCTTTGCTTGAGCTGCTGCCCCCGCGACCCGACTCCGGATAAAGTGGAAGAAAAAAAAAAAAATATATATATATATATATATATATATATATATATAAACCTGTTTTAGACATAAGCCAAATGCCCAACATTTGTTTTTATAATGCTGATGTCTTAGAAATATAATAGTTAATGGGCTAAAGTTTGTCCAGCAGAATGATAAGAGGTGGACTCCCCAAATTAAGTGGAAATACTTGGTTAAAAGACAAACACATTTGAAGTCCTTCATGCAGACTTTGTTTTGCAATCAAATTTATAATAAAATTACACACAAACGGTAGGTAACAGTAAATGTAGATATCAATGAATCAAAATCGAGGTAGTGGTGTATTTCACTGTTTTTACATTGCCATTTTACAAACATAAAATGAATGTACAGTGAGGAAAATAAGTATTTGAACACCCTGCAATTTTGCAATTTCTCCCACTTAGACATCATGGAGGGGTCTGAAATTTTCATCGTAGCTGCATGTCCACTGTAAGAGACATTAAAAAATATAAATAAAAAAAATCCAGAAATCACAATGTATGATTTTTTTAATAATTTATTTGTATGATACTGCTGCGAATAAGTATTTGATCCCCTACCAACCAGCAAGAATTATGGCTCACACAAACCTGTTAATTTTTCTTTAAGAAGCCCTCTTATTCCTCACTCTTTACCTGTTAATTGCACCTGTTTGAACTTGTTACCTGTATAAAAGACACCTGTTCACACACTCAATCAATCACACTCCAACCTGTCCACCATAGCCAAGACCAAAGAGCTGTGTAAGGACACCAGGGACAAAACTGTAGACCTGCACAAGGCTGGGATGGACTACAGGACAACGGGCAAGCAGCTTGGTAGAAGACAACAACTGTTATGATTATTTATTAGAAAGTGGAAGAAACACAAGATGACTGTCAATCTCCCTCAGTCTGGGATTCCATGCAAGATCTCACTTTGTGGGGTAAAGATGATTCTGATAAAGCTCAGAACAACACAGGAGGACCTGGTCAATGACCTGAAGAGAGCTGGGACCACAGTCACAAAGATTACATTAGTAACACATGATGCTGTCATGGTATGAATTTCTGCAGGGCAGCAAGGTCCCCCTGCTCAAGCCAGCACATGTCCAGGCCCGTTTGAAGTTCACCAGTGACCATCTGGATGATCCAGAGGAGGCATGGGAGAAGGTCATGTGGTCAGATGAGACCAGAATAGAGCTTTTTGGAATCAACTCCACTTACCATGTTTAGAGGATGAGAACAACCCCAAGAAAACCATCCCAACCGTGAAGCATGGGGGTGGAAACATCATACTCTGGGGGTGCTTTTCTGCAAAGGGAACAGGACGACTGCACCGCATTGAAGGGAGGATGGATGGGTCATGTATTGCGAGAGTTTGGCAAACAACCTCCTTCCCTCAGTAAGAGCATTGAAGATGGGTCATGGCTGGGTCTTCCAGCATGACAGTGGCCCCAAACACACAGCCAGGGCAACTAAGGAGGGGCTCTGTAAGAAGCATTTCAAGGTCCTGGAGTGGCCTGGCCAGTGTCCAGACCTGAACTGAATAGAAAATCTTTGGAGGGAGCTGAAATTACAAACCAGAAAGATCTAGAGAAAATATGTATGGAGGAGTGGACCAAAATCCCTGCTGCAGTGTGTGCAAACCTGGTGAAAAACTACAGGAAACGTTTGACCTCTGTAATTGCAAACAAAGGCTACTGTACCAAATATTAACATTGATTTTCACAGGTGTTCAAATACTTATTTGCAGCAGTAACATATAAATAAATTATTCAAAAATCATACATTGTGATTTCCGGATTTTTTTTTAGATTATGTCTCTCACAGTGGACATGCACCTAAGATGAAAATTTCAGACCCCTCCATGATTTCTAAGTGGCAGAACTTGCAAAATCGCAGTGTGTTCAAATGCTTATTTTCCTCACTGTATTCAGACAGGAAGGCAAACTGGGTTGTACAAGACAGTCAGGTGCTTAACAGTTGAGAACATACAATAGCTGAAGAAGGGGATTAAATAAACAGAGATAGCCAACACATATACAGGGCTGGAAATTTGAATCTGCCTGGTCATACCCACAGCCGGCTATTTTGGGGGTAATTTTCAGTTCAACTTTTAAAAAATGGTACCAGTTTGTTCCCCATGTCATGAGGATTCAGAATATATATAGTTTTTAGGGCAACATATTATAGTTTTGAAGTTTATCGGGGAGGTGATGGTTTGGTGCAGGGGTGGCCAAGTTCGGTCCTCAAGGTCTACCTTTCTGACACTCTTAGTTGTCTCCCTGCTCCAACACACCTGAATCCAATGAAAGGCTCATTTTACAGTCTGCCAACGAGTCTTTCATTGGATTCAGGTGTGTTGGAACAGGGAGACAACTAAGAGTGTCAGGAATGTGGCTCTTGAGGACCGAACTTGGCCACCCCTGGTCTAGTGGTTAAGGCGTTGGGCTTGAGACCAGAAGATCCTTGGTTCAAATCCCAGCCTGACAGGAAAATCACTAAAGTTTATCCCGGACAGACAGAAAGACAGACAGATGTAGCCCTTTATGTGTGTATATATACATATAGATAGATAGATAGATAGATAGGATAAGACTTTATTGATCTCACAGTGGAGAAATTCACATATTACGTCAGCTCTTAATAAACACAAAAGTTGAGTGCGAGTAGAGGAAAATGGGCATCAAACAGTGTGTGCAAAGATCAGCAATAATAATAATACTTGTAACAATACAATAAAATAAGAAAATGATGTAGAAATAAAATATATATGCATGCATATAAGTATATATGCATATATAATCATGATTGGAATTAAAAAATAGGAGCATCTTATTTACAATATGTGAAGTGGAATTTAGATGTGGTAAGGTGGCATTAGTGCAGGGATTTGTAAACAAGTTGTTATTGCACATGATTTGTGGACATATTAATATTGCACGTGATTTGTGGACATATTGTTGCATGTGGTTATTTCACAGTGTTATCGTACAGTCTGACAGCAGCAGGGAGGAACGACCTGCGGTATCATTCCTTCTTGCACTGAGGGTGCCTCAGTCTGTCACTGAACGAGCTAATCAGCTCCACTACAGCACTACAGTCCGGTGCACAGGGTGAGAGGAGTTGTTCATGATGGATTTGAACTTGGTTAACACCGTCCTCTCAGCCACCACCTCCAGAGAGTCCAGAGGACAGCCCAGGACAGAGCTGGACTTCCTGCTTGTCTTTCTCTCCCGCTCTGTACTGCCCTGGGCCCAACAGATGACAGCATAGAGGAGAGCAGAGGCTACAACAGAGTCGTAGAAGGTCTTATTCAGAGGCCTGCTCACTCCAATGGATCTCAGTCTCCTCAGGAGGTGGAGGCGACTCTGACCTTTTTTGTACAGGGCGTCAGTGTTGTGAGTCCAGCCCAGTTTGCTGTTGAGGTGAACATCCAGGTATTTGAAACTGTCCACAGTCTCTATGTCCTCCCCCTGGATATTCACCGGTGGGTGAGGTGGTGGTTTCCTCCTGAAGTCAATCACCATCTCCTTCGTCTTACTGGTGTTGAGACACAAGTGGTTCTGCTCACACCACTCCACAAAGTCTGTGATGACCAACCGGTACTCCAGCTTGTTCCCCTCAGACACACGACCCACAATGGCGGAGTCATCGGAGAACTTCTGGAGATGGCAGCTGTCCGTGTTGTAGGTGAAGTCCGAGGTGTAAAGATTGTGAAGAGGAAAGGTGAGAGGACAGTGCCCTGGGTGGCCCCAGTGCTGCACCTTATCAACTCAGACTGACAGCCACGCAGACGCATGTACTGCGGCTGGTCAGTGAGGTAGTCGATGGTCCAGGCGGCGAGATGTCCATCCACACCTGCGTCCTCCAGTTTCCCCCGCAGCAGCGCCGGTCTGATGGTGTTGAAAGCACTGGAGAAATCAAAGAACATGACTCTCACAGCGCTCCTGCCAGTCTCCAGGTGGGTGAGCGCCCGCTGCACCAGGTAGATGACAGAGTCATCTACCCCGATGTTGGGCCTGTAGGCAAACTGCAGTGGGTCCAGGATGTCGCTCACCATGATGCGGAGGTGAGACAGGACGAGCCGCTCCATGGTCTTCATGAGGTGGGAAGTCAGGGCAACTGGTCTGTAGTGGTTCCTTGGCGTGTGGTATTTTGGGAACCTGGACCACACAGGAGGTCTTCCACAGGGTGGGGGCCACCCCCAGGCTGAGGGTGTTGTTAAAGCTGTGGCTGAGGACCTCACAGAGCTCATCTGCACAGGTCCTCAGCAGCCTCGGGGAGATCCCATCAGATCCTGCTGCTTTCCTCTGCTACAGCCGCAAGAGCTGGCCTCTCACCTCAGTTGGAGTCACAGTGAGGCGGGAGGGACGGAGGAGCTCCCCCTCACAGGAGCTGAGGTGGGCTGGTGCTGAATACAGTCCAGGGAGAGGAGGGACAAAGTCTGGGGTGCAGTGGAGGTGGCCAGGGGGAAGAAGGTGGGGGTCAGAGGGACTGGAGGGCTGGCTGCTGGAGACATGTGGAGAGTGGGAGCATGCGAGGGGGGGGGGGCAGGTGTGGAGGAGCCGAAATGGTTAAGTAACTGTTTAGCTCCTCTGCAAACCGAGAATCTCCATCTGCAGTCCTGCTGGCACCCAATTCTGGAGGCACTCTTCAGGCCTCTTCACACGTCCCTGACATTGTTTGGGGTTAGCTGCTCCTCCATCTTCCCTCCATACACCTTCTTGGCTGCCCGGATCCTCCACTGGAGTTCCTGTTAGACTCTACGCTGCTCCTCTCTGTCTCCCGAGTTGAAAGCCCTCATCTTCTGGTTCATCAGGACCTTCAGCTCGGGGGTCACCCAGGGGTGGTTGTTGGGAAAGCACCGTACCCTCCGGGTAGGCACAGTGCTCTCCACACAGACGTTCATGTAGTCAGTGACACACTGGGTCAGGCCGTTGATGTCTTCACCATAAGAGTTTTGAAACATGCTCCAGTCTGTGGTTCTGAAACAGTCCCTCAGCCTCTCGGTGGCCTCTTCAGTCCAGAGTTTCACCGACCTTTTCTCACCCTGGGTGTGTATTCGGGGAGCAGGTAGATGAGATTGTGATCCGAGCGTCTGAGCGGGGGGAGAGGGGTGAATGTGTAAGCATCCTCAACATTAGCATAAAAAGGGTCCCATATTACACGTGACGTACTGGATAAACATAGGAAGGGTGGCGGAGAGGGAGGCGTGGTTAAAGTCCCCGGTGATGAGGAGCAGGGCGCGGGGGTGTTGTGTCTGCAGCCGTGTCACTGTACTGTGGATCCGTTCACATACAGCGTGGAATGTCTCAAACATAAACCTACTTCTAGGCATTTTACAACCCCAATTCCAGTGAAGATGGGATGTTGTGAAAAATGTAAATAAAAACAGAATACAATGATTTGCAAATCTCCTTCAACCTATATTCAATTGAATACACCACAAAGACAAGATTTTTAATGCTCCAACTGATAAACTTAAGTGTTTTTGTGCAAATATGTGCTCATTTTGAAATGGATGCCTGCAACACATCTCAAAAAAGCTGGGATAGTGGTATGTTTACCACTGTGTTACATCACCTTTCCCTCGAACAACACTCAGTAAGCGTTTGGGAACTGACAACATTAACTGTTGAAGCTTTGTAGGTGGAATTCTTTCCCATTCTTGCTTGATGTACGACTTCAGTTGTTCAGCAGTCCGGGGTCTCCATTGTTGTATTTTGCACTTCATAATGCGCCACACATTTTCAATGGGCAACAGGTCTGGACTGCAGGCAGGCCAGTCTAGTACCTGCACTCTTTACTATGAAGCCACGCTGTTGTAACACGTGCAGAATGTGGCTTGGCTTTGTCTCGCTGAAATAAGCAGGGTTGTCCCTGAAAAAGACGCTGCTTGGATGGCAGCATGTGTTGCTCCAAAACCTGGATGTACCTTTCAGCATTGATGGTGCCATCACAGATGTGTAAGTTGCCCATGCCATGGGCAACTTACACACCCATACCATCACAGATGTTGGTTTTTGAACTTTGTGCTGGTAACAGTCTGGTCTTTTTGGTCTTTTGTCCGGAGGACACAACATCCATGATTTCCAAAAACAATTTGAAACATGGACTCATCAGACCACAGCACACTTTTCCACTTTGCGTCTGTTTATTTCAAATGAGCTTGGGCCCAGTGAAGGCGGTGGCATTTGTGGATGTTGTTGATCTATGGCTTTTACTTTGGATGGTAGAGTTTTAACTTGCACTGGTAGATGTAGTGACGAACTGTGTTAACTGACAATGGTTTTTTGGAGTGTTCCTGAGCTCACATGGTAAGATCCTTTACACAATGATGTCAGTTTTTAATGCAGTGCTGCCTGAGGGATCAAAAGTCACGGGCATTCAATGTTGGCTTTCGGCCTTTCCGCTTACGTGTAGAAAGTTCGCCAGATTCTCTGAATCTTCTGATTATATTATGGACTGTAGATGATGGAATTCCTAAATTCCTTGCAATTGAACATTTGAGAAACATTGTTTTTAAACTGTTGGACTATTTTTTTCACGCAGTTGTTCACAAAGTGGTGATCCTCACCCCATCTTTGCTTGTGAATGGCTGAGCCTTTTGAGGATGCTCCTTTTATACCCAATCACGACACTCACGTGTTTCCAATTAGGTGTTCTTTGAATATTCAGGGAGGGAGTACATTCAACACACGTCTCTAGGAGTGTAACGATAAAGAGAGTTGACAATAAAGCAGTGTATGTGTGTGGGGGGGTCGCTTTTCTTTTTTATGAGCGGTACCGGAGCGGCAGGTGTTTTTCAGCATCGGCGATGCATGAGCATGTCCAGCCTGCAGCAGTCAGTTGTATGAGTGTTTACTTGCCTCGAAAAGTTACAGCTAGTTAACAGACTGAAGCTGTGGAGTGTGTGTGTTGCTGACATTTGGAAATAAAGTCCAAGTTCAAGTGAGAAGCTGCGTTGTGCATGCAAGTCTATCGGCCTCCATAGTATGTGGTGAGTGCCGTAATCCGTACTGCCTACGTACGGATTTGGTTAATTCAATAGTAATTGAATGAAAATGTGCTGCTTTGAATCCATACTGAGGCAGTACTCACTGCATGCGTCATCTCTACTGCTGGTGAATCCGCAGCCTGACCGCAGCGAAAGTTCTGCATGCACTAAAACCTCTATGGCGTGTCTGTGTGTGTCTGCGTGCTCCTAAATTCGTACTGAGGCAGTACTTACGAAGTACGGATCTCCAAATTTAGCCCACGTTTTTGCAAGTAGACTGCACGCACGTGCAAGTATGGCGGGTTGTGACCACGGCTTAAATGTCACGTCACCCATGTGAGCTTGTGATGCCAGTGACACCATGTCATGTGTCTAGTTGACACATGACATGGTGTCCGTCATCAATGTGTGGCGCGCTGCCCACAGGACACTCGTGTCACAGCTAGCTGGACACAATGGGCCAGCAGATGTGGACATGATAAGTGCGCACTGCTTCATTCTTGGCATGTCATGACTGTATGTCTATGTACAGAGGAACAGGTGGTTCATATTTGTATTGTCCCCTTGATGAAAGGGATTCAGTAAATTGTGGCGGGTTTTTATGGTGTATAGTTTTTATTTTTTGTTTTTCTCCACGGCAGAGGCATGATGTGGTGACACATGTTCCAGCTGCGCCCACTGTGTTCTCGAAACCATTGCCAATGTATCGTGCATGACTGTGCGTCCCTCACAACAACAATTGGAATGTTGTGGGGTTCCCCATTTCGTGTTTCGTTTGCGGATTTTCTTCTGGTTTCTGCTTCTTTCATGTTATGTGTGAAGGGGCCCTTAGATATGATTGGGTTATGCGAATGTATTGCCCCTTGAGCACATATTGCAACGTTTTGGGATTACCTTTCACTGCTATGCTGATGATACTCAGTTATACATGCCGATAACTGCTGGTAATCTTATCCACATAAAATCCTTACAAGATTGCCTTGCATCAGTGAAAGGCTGGATGTCTAGCAGCTTCCTCCTTTTAAACTATGACAAGACTGAAATGATGGTTCTTGGTCCAGTGAGACATCTGCATCAATTTGACCAGTTAACACTTAGCCTAGGCTCGTGTGTCATACATCACAATGACAAAGTGAGGAACTTTGGGGTGATTTTTGATACTACGTTGCCCTTTGACCTCCACATTAGAGATATTACGAGGACTGCTTTCTTCCAAGATTCATCCCATCTTGTCTATGGCTGATGCTGAGACCCTGATTCATGCGTTTGTCTCTTCTAGATTAGACTACTGCAATATCCAGCATTAGGGGTCTCCAATTGGTTCAAAATGCTGCTGCCAGACTGTTGACACAAAGCAGAAAGTTTGACCACATTACACCCATTTTGGCATCTCTTCACTGGCTTCCTGTCCCTGTGAGTAATGGAAGGATCTCCCTGTGTCAATAAAACAGTCAGATTCTGTAGAGATTTTTCCAGTCCAGACTTAAGACGCATTTATTCTCGTATGGCTAGCATACTGGCATAGTATGTTCAATGCTTTCTACCCTTTTAAATTAATTTTATTAGTAATGGAACAGGTCACTGCCTCAACTTTATCTAAAGTCTGGGTCTTAGTGAAGCTTAGGACTAGTGGCCGGTGATCACCTTAATATTTCTTCTGACAAATTATACTGTATTTGTTGTTTTTCTGTTGCCTGATTCTGTTTTTTTCTCTCTGTTTGAGGTGCAGCTCCATCCGGAGATGGGAGTGGTGTATACTTCTGCAACCCTCCCGTCCTGTGCACTGGTAAAATTTCCTGTATATTCGTTTCGTAAATTGTTTTGTCAATTGCGTCGGTAGCATGGCCCAAGCAGAGGGTTAAAAATCAAAAGAGGTCGCGTGTACATAAGTATTCACACCCTTTGCTTAGTGCTTTGTTGATGCACCTTTGGCAGCAATTACCGCCTCAGATCTTCTTGAATATGATGCCACAAGCTTGGTGCACCTATCTCAAGCTCCATCAGGTTGGATGGGGAGCGTCGGTGCACAGACATTTTCAGATCTCTCCAGAGATGTTCAATCAGATTCAGGTCTGGGCTCTCAATGGACCAGTCAAGGACATTCATAGAGTTGTCCTGAAGCCACTCCTTTGATATCTTGGTGTGTGCTTAGGGTCATTGTCCTGCTGAAAGATGAACCATTGCCCCAGTCTGAGGTCAAGAGGTCCAGGATGTCTCTGTACATTGCCGCATTCATCTTTTCCTCAATCCTGACTAGTCTCCCACTTCCTGCTGCTGAAAAACAACCCCACAGCATGATGCTGCCACCACCATGCTTCACTGTAGGGATGGTGCCTGGTTTCTGCCAAACATGACGCCTAGTATTCACACCAAAGAGTTCAATCTTTGTCTCATCAGACCAGAGAAGTTTGTTTCTCATGGTCTGAGAATCCTTCAGGTGCCTTTTGCTAAACTCCAGGTGGGTTGTCATGTGCCTTTTACTAAGGAGTGGCTTCCATCTGATCACTCTACCATACAGGCATGATTGGTGGATTGCTGCAGAGATGGTTGTCCTTCTGGAACTTCCTTCTCTCTCCACAGAGGAATGCTGGAGCTCTGACAGAGTGACCATCGGTTTCTTGGTCACCTCTCTGACTAAGGCCCTTCTTGTCAGGATTTGGCCCATTCTGGGCTTTGGTCAGGGTCTGATCAACTTTCCCGGGTTCTGGTCTTGATCATCTGTTGTGGTTTCTGCTTATCTTCTGCTTCTGTGTTGTCATGCTCTAGTTATGATTAGTTTTGCTTCATTTATTTCCTGTGTATCACTTGGTTGCCATATATTTAGTTTTGTTTATCACATTTATTGCATTATGCTTTAGTCACTGTTTTTGGTTATTATTTATCTTTAGTGTTTTACTTTACTCTTTAGCCGCTCAGTGAGTTCTGTCTTAGTTAAGTTCTGCCTTTTATTTTCAGTTCTTTTTGTCTCTGTTAGTTGTGGGTGGGGTCACCTGCACTCAGTTCTTTTGTCTGCCACACCCACCTGTTTTCCCTGTCTTGTCTGGCCACGCCCCTTCTAGAACCTTCCTCACACCTCTTTTACATCACGCCCTGATTACTCCCCTTGTATTTAAGCCCTCACTTTCTGTCCCCTGACAGTTTGTCAAACTTGTTTCACATCCTCGCATCCTTCTTGTCAGTCCTGTTTGCCTTGTGTTTTTGACCTTGCCCATTTTCTCCAATCTCTGCCACACCGTGAATCTGACCCCTGCTTGTTTGTTTAACTACGAAACTGCCTCTTGATTATCTGTACCGCCTCCCTGCTTACTGCCGTACTGTGTACCATACCATACCATGCCTGTGTTTTTCGATAAAGCCATTTTATTGCCTCCTTACCGCTGCCTGCGAGTCTGCATCATGTGTCCTACTACAACCTGTGTCACACCACATCCAGCCATGACACTTCTCCCCCGATCACTCAGTTTAGACAGGCGGCCAGCTGTAGGAAGAGTCCTGGTGGATCTGAACTTTTTCCATTTACACATGATGGAGTCCACTGAGCTCATTGGGACCTTCAAAGCAGCAGATATGTTTCTGTAGCCTTCCCCAGATTTGTGCCTCAACACAATCCTGTCTTGGAGGTCTACAGACAATTCCTTTGACTTCGTGCTTGTTTTGTGCTCTGACATATGCTGTCAACTGTGGGACCTTGTATGTAGACAGGTATGTGTCTTTCCAAATAATGTCCATTTAACTGAATTTACCCCATGTGGACTCCAATAAAATCAATCTGTAGAAACATCTAAAGGATATTCAGTGAACCAGGATGCACCTGAGCTCAAATATGGGCTTCATCACAAAGGCTGTGAATATTTATGTGCATGTGATTTCTTAGTTTTATTTTTAATAAATTTGCAAAAACGTAAAAAAAAAAAAAAACCCTAAAACCTTTTTCACATTGTCATTATTAGGCCGTAATATGAAAGTCGTATCGTTTCATCTAATTCCGACATATAGGGCAAGCCAATCTTTTTATTCTTTTTACTTTTGGTCGTAAGCTAGAGGAAATAAGTTCACCATTTGTGATCCTGCAGTTTTAATGAAATCAGCATTTGAAGATGGTACTACTTCCTTTACTCATTGTAACAGTCCATTTTAATAGTCATTACCATGGTATTACAGTATTACGCCTCAAGAGGGCGCCCTTGTGTTTTACCATAGATAATGGTCCTTTTTTCTCTGTCTTCGCTCTCATGTCATGGACTCGGCCGTGTGTACTCGGACCGCTGTGCAACCTCCAGTAACTTGTGGTAAAGCTGGCAGCTTCTCTCTTTTTTTGCTAAATAAACCGGTGTTTTGTGGAAATCTACAACTACAAGTCATGCTCTTTTGCTATCCAGCAGCACCTGTCCATGGCTAACTACAGCCTGCACCACCACACGTTACAACTGGCGCCCGAACATTGTTTTCTCTGGACCTCAATCAAGTTTTTGGATCACAAAAAAGGATTCTTTTGCCTCACGTCTACGTTTTTTAGTGATCCCAGTGCTTTTGTGGACGCTCTGGACGACGTTTCCCAGTCATAGCTGCAGCCTCGTGCAGGCGGGACCCGACTATTTCCTGATTGCCCATGAGTGCAATACAGTTTTACTTGACTGGATGAAGCTAACTCCACCAAGAAAATGCAACCTGTGGATTAGTTATGTGGAAATCACCACGTGGATTTGTTTCTTCAAATGCCCACATCCGTTGGAAGACAAAAACTGAACTTTTCACGCTGTTTTGGCACTGCGAGGGAATCTTTTTGTCCACATTAAAGTACACAGACATTTACCCCTCTGCTGAAATTAGACGGCCACTTGACTGTGAGTAGTGACTTTTTCGACCACAAACAGTAGTCTTAGTCATATATTATCGTAAAATACGACTGTATAAAACTACTTTACACTATTTACTGGTTGTACTTTGTCATGCTTATAGTAATACAGTGATAATGACCATTCTGGTCTCAGTCTAATTTTGGGTAACATTTTTTTTGAGTGGCTTTCTCTAAATGTAGTCTTGACCAGCACCTTTAGGCGTGTTTTTTTTTCACTTTTGGTCAGCATAGCTTAGTCTGACTGACTCTTTTTGCTTACTATTAAGGCCCTGTGCTGTGTTTAAGTGTGCTTTATTTTTGGAAAGCACAATGGCACGTTACCTGCACAATTTTGACTCAGACATGAGACTCACCCCTTTACCGATATACAGTATTGTTGAAAATAAAATTCCTGACCTTAAGCAACAAGTAGTGGATTTGAGAACAGAAGTTGACAGACTTAGTGAGTGTTTACGTGACTCACTGAACATGCAGCAGACTTTCCTGAAGCAGTGGGGCCGTCTCAACGAGGAAAACCCTTTTCCTCCTGCAGTCATACAGTCTCCAGTTTTCCCAATTTCTACACACCAATCCTTTCCTGTCACCTCAGTCACTCGAGCTCAGCAATGCATCGAGGGTGATAGCAGCTGCTTTACATCACGCCAAGCTAGAGCCACTGGTATATGCTGGGGACAATAAAGTGTAACCTAAGGACTGGTTACAAGCTGTTGCCACATACAAATCCTTATTGGGCTTAACAGATGGACAGCTACTAAATGAACTGCCACACTTTCTTGCTAAAGAGCCCGGGAAATGGTTCAAAGCCTTGAGCTCCCACATCACCTCATGGGCCCAGTTCTGTCAGCTCTTCAGGACAGTTTTTCTGACTTCCGACAACCAAGAATGCATTCTGAGGGGACTTTTGGATCGTGTCCAGGCTCAGGATGAACCGCTCCCAACCTTCCTGGCCCACATGCTGAGTGAGTTTAATAAACTGAAAAGTCCGCCACCTGAAAAAGAGCAGATCAACCTGATTAGCAAGCACTCTCTTGAAAAATACAGAGTTGCGCTGTATGGAGCTAATATTACTTCTATAATGGAACTTTTGCTACATGCTCATGAGCTCCACTCAGTGCTTGGACCAAGTGGACCACAGACTTTTTCCTGTTACAAAGAACAGCGCAAGCCTGAGCCATACTGCTTTAAATGCTGTCAACCAGGATTCACATCGCGCACCTGCCCAAATTGCAACGGCCAGCCTTCTTCTCTGCAGACCCCTGCAGATGCTATGCGGCCCAACCTATTTCAACCATCTCCAGCACCTGGTCCCCCTGACTCAGGCCAACACAAAAACAACAATGACAGCGCTCGGGCCCCGACACAAAGCAAGCAATCGGGAAACTGCAGGGGAGGGAGGACATTTTGCAGAGGCCAACCTCCCTCCAGCCACTAACAGAGCCTCATTCACCTACGACACCCCAAGATGGTCCAATTCTCGGACACTTGGAGGACAGTTTTTCCAAAGCCCACTGGAATACTCCTCTGAGAACAAAAGTCAACTTCAACGCTACATCTGTGAAGGCTACTGGACACTGGTGCTTCCCTCTCAGCAGTAAGAGCAGATCTCATTCAAGTCAATGGCACCTACCCCAACAAAACAAGTGAGTGGATTGGCCCTGCAGTCAACCTCGCCAATAATGCTCCTTGCATCCCTGAGGGTGTCACTTGGCTCAATATTCATGAACAAGAACTTTTACCAGCATTTTGCAGTAATACCAAAGTTGTCTTCTCCTTTCATCCTGGGAATGGATTTTATGTCCAGAGCTTCAGTGTCTATCCACATTCCCACAAGGACAGTCTACATTGATGATATTCCCTGCCCCCTTTCAGATGAAGAGGAGGATTGCCAAAATGATTACTTGCGTTCAGCGGAAACAGTAATGTCAATGGACTCACTAAACTCAAACCTTCACGCAAAAGTGTCTGAAGCCAGCCTCTCAGAGGACAACAAAGACACTTTGCTCAGTCTGCTCACCAGCTTTGACGGTCATCTTGGTCAAACATCTCTTGCCGAGCATGTCATAGAGACTGGTAATGCTACGCCTGTGAATCGGCCACCCTATCGCACGTCACCTGCAAAGAAGCATGTGATTGAAGAACAGGTGCAGCAGATGCTTAAAGACAATATCACTGAACCTTCCACAAGCCCCTGGGCTGCTCCGTGGTCATCATCAACAGAGCCACTACTGACCCACAGTTTTGTGTAGACGTTCGAGGTCTCAACCAAGTTACTCAAAAGGACTCCTATCCCTTACCTCGAATAGATGAGTCTTTAGCCTTCTTGGCTAGGGGTAAGTTTGTCTCAACACTGGACTCGGCACGAGGTTATTGGCAAGTTGCTGTTGCAGAGGACTCTAAGCCAAAAACTGCCATTTCACACTGTGGCCTCTTTCAGTTTCGGGTGCTACCTTTTGGACTCTGCAACGCACCTGCGACTTTTCAAAGACTCATGAACTCTGTACTTGCCGGCCTCATTTATAAAACGTGTGCAGTCTACCTTGACGACATTGTTATTGCCTCACCCACCTTTGAACAGCACTTGGCAAATCTTAAAGAAGTGCTGGACAGACTCCGAGATGCTGGCCTGTCAGTGAAGCTCAGTAAGTGCCAGTTCTGCCTCAAAGAGTTCACCTTCCTCGACTACTGCATCTCCTCATCAGGTGTTAAACCGGATCCGGACAAAGTTAAGGAGTTTAACACCCCCGCCTCGGTGAAACACGTCCATCAGTTCCTCGGCCTGACTGACTATTATCGTCGCTTCATTCAGGATTACACCCGTCATGCTGAACCTCTTCACGCTCTGACAAGAAAGGATGCCACTTTCAGCTGGGACGACAACTGCCAAAGAGCCATGGACATTTTGAAAGACCATGTCACATCAGCCCCTGTCCTGTCATTTCCTGACTTCAAGCATCCCTTTTTCATTCACACTGATGCTTGTGACATTGGTCTTGGTGCTGCATTAATGCAAAAGGATGACAAAGGTTGTGAGTATGCTGTTGCCTTCGCTAGTTGCTCCCTTCACAAAGCTGAACTCCCCTACTGCACTTCAGAAAAGGAGTGCCTTGCTGTGATATAGGCCCTGGAGCACTTTCGCCCATACGTTGAAGGTATGCATGTTACTATTTACACTGACCACAGCAGTCTTAAATGGCTGATGTCTCGTCCAAACCCCACTGGTCGGCTTGCCCGCTGGTCACTTCGCCTTCAAGACTTTGATTTCACGATTGTGCACAAACCTGGCACACACAACAAAGTGCCAGATGCACTGTCACGTGACCCCTTACCTCTGACTTGTGACAACCCAACAGATCTCTTGCCTGAGCATGCTGTGATTGGCAGTTTGGACATTCGTGCCCTGCCCCCTGTGATGCTTTATGACCGTTTGCAGTTGAGACAGTTACAGTTAGATGATCCTGTCACAGGCCCACTACTCAGAGACTAGGGATGGGTATTGATAAGGTTTTATCGATATCGATGCCATTATCGATTCTGCTTATCGATCCGATTCCTTATCGATTCCCTTATCGATACCTTGTGAATTTTGTACTAAAAGTAGGCTTTACAGGTTTTCTATGTATTTCCTTGAGTCTTAAAGTAAATAAATATGAAATTAGTCACTGTATCCTTGATCTCTGGACATAAATAAAAATAAACAAAACTGTGTTTCGCTTTGAAGTTATTAATTCAGACAGAATTCTATCGTTCTATCTTGACTTGTCAGAGAGCCGCGCGACGTTTGGAGCTGTGTGAACAGAACGGAGGAGGATTCTCGTTTCTTTCTCGCAACAAGACAGGAGTCCCAGTTAGTAACTTTAATCCGCACACTTTAATCACAACTCATATTCAGGGATGAAAGTGGTGAAAAACAAAAAAAGCTGAAACCCAAAATTACCCCCAACACCACCTGCACGAAAATGTTTAAATTCTAGAAGCTTTGAAATGCAATCTGGGACTATTCCAGACAATAAACTGGAGTGAGTGCTGAATCCATTTAGGTGAGAAAAAAAAATACAACTTTCCTTATTCAAATTCATTCCAGTAGTATTCTGCTCTTACTGGGATGCAGCAGTTTTCTAGTTTGGCAGAAAGTTCTGGAGGAAATCACTGAAGAAATTAACAAACTGAAAATATGGTTTGACTGAAACAAACTGTCATTAAACTTAAATAAAACAGCGATGAAATGGAGGTGTAGGAGTCACTCGGTGTTCACAGGAAACATTTATTTCTGTATGTATTTATTTATTTATGTTAGTTGCTATTATATATTTTCTGTTGTGTTTCTAGTCAGGTTCTTTTTGTCTCTTTCTCTAAAACTGTATATAATAATCATTAGATTATTAATATATAAGCAAAAATAAATTTAAGGAATATTATAATTTGAAAACAAATGCACCCAAACATGATGATGGCTGCAATTGCTTAATGCTAAGTTTTAACATTGAAAATGCCATAGATATGCTAACGCGTTAGCATCGCTCCCGTTTTTAAGTTATAAAATACATCTATCAACTGTTTCAGAAGACCATAACAGGTCGGTTTAACATAGAAAAGGTAACTAATACTCACAAATGTATGCTCTTTAGGGTTTTAGTGGGGGAAAATTAAGTGAAAGAAAGAAATAAACAAAGCAATCGACCGAAGCATTGCTTCAATCTGCGAACCACACTTCGATTGGATCAAGGTTCAAAGCAAAGCCGCGCTGCAGAAAAGTTGATTAAGGACCCGCTGCAGAGAAAAGTTGATTAAGGACCCGCTGCAGGGTCTGTAATCAATGTAGAGAAATTATCATTTTCCTGACAAACACGCCAAAACAACGGCCACTCTGAAGGACCGATAACAGAATCGTTAAGCACAAAGCTTATTGATGTCTGTGGATCGAATCATTTCTTAACGATACCTGAAAGGAACCGGTTCTCGATACCCATCCCTATCAGAGACATCGAAGCAGACTCATGGATTAACTCAGAGAGTGAAAATCTGTTTCATTATGTTGTGCGTGACTCTTTACTGTATTGTAAAGATTCCAGTCCAAATGCGCTTTGCACCCTTTGAAAGAGCTGAAACTGTTTGCCCCTACATCTCTTAGAGGCACCTTGCTTGAGTATTACCATGACCACCCCACTGCAGGTCATCTTTGTGTTTCTAAGACCTTAGCTAGGCTGCGCTTCAGGTTTTTCTGGCCTAAAATGGCAGCTGATGTCAAATGCTATGTAACCTCATGCTCAGTCTGCCAGTTCACTAAGCCTAGTCAGAGAAAACCTTCAGGTCTTATGGTTCCCATTGTATGTCAGAAACCCTGGGAGTATGTAGGCGTAGATTTTGTTGGCCCTCTACCCTGCACCCCAGCTGGTAATGCTTACCTGATCGTGTTTGTTGACTACATGACTAAGTGGATTGAAGCAAGCGCTGTGAAAGAAGCTACATCTCAGGTTGCAGCTGGTAAATTCGTTTCTGACATTTTTGCCAGACATGGTGCACCCACTTACTTGATTTCTGACAGAGGGTCTCCTTTTGTGAGGGAATCTTTCGAACATGTTGTATCAGCCTTAGGCTCTGTACACAGACTCACTACAGCTTACCACCCTCAGACAAATGCTATTGAATGTGTCAGCCGGACTCTGAAAACTGCCATACGCGCTTGTGTAGGTGACAAGCACACTTTATGGGACAAGTACCTCCCCCAGATTTGCTTTGCTCTATGTACCGCCCCACATGACGGTACTGGACTGAATCCCTCCATGATGCTTTATGGTCGTGAGTTGGACACCCCACTTGACCTCATCACACAACCCTCCAGTGACAGTGTTGACGAGCCAGGTGTACCTTACCCAGAGACTCTCAGAGCAGGAAGCTCATGATCATGCGAGAGCAGCTCTTGATTATAGTCATGACAGACAAAAACACTACTATAACTTGAGACGTTGGCATGCCACATTTAATGTCGGTGACCTTGTTAGGATTAAGACGCGCCCCAGGTCTGATGCTCAGTCTAACTTTGCTGCTAACTTTGCTCCTCTGTGCGTATCTCAAAAGCTCAGTGATGTTAACTACAGACTCGCACGAGCGGACTCTGGTGCTGATGCTGGTGTTTATCATGTTGTGAATATGCACCCATTCCATACTTGGGACTCTCTCTCCTCCAAAGGACACTCTGTTTCCTCTCCTGTTGTGAGTGGGACCCCTGAGGTTATGGACAATGATTCTTTTGCCCCTCAGGTCCCGCACACTGACACTGACCCAATTCCCTTTGATTTACCGGACGTTGACTCAAATACTGACGTGGACACTGATTCCAGTGGTCTTTTGCTCAGTTCTAGCCCAGACCTGGTTTCTACTGGACATTACAACCTCAGGCCCAGACGGTGCCCCAGGATCACGTCTGGTTGGCATGACAAAAAATGGACAAATGTTTTTCACACTGACAGACTTGATCTGAAGTGACTTGTTTAAAATTATTTCCCTGTTGCGTTGTTTCACTGCATTTCAATGTTTCAGGGTGTAGATGTTGTTAATGCTACTCAGCCCATGTTAAGCGCTCTTCAGTGAGCGGTGGTTCGTGTTTACAAAAAACAACAGAAAAGATTTCCACGGTACATATTTCTATTTTTATCTTGCTTAATGTATTTCCATTTTGTTTTTGGTACATTCTCTTTGCCCTGAGTGTTATCCAACCTTAACTATGCTCTATGTACAGGATGCTAGTAGGTGTGGTATAGTGCATCTTCCACTGTGTACGGCTGGGGACAGCCTTTTCTCACTAGGGGGGACTATGTAACACTCCATTTTAATAGTCATTACCACCTTTTTTCTCTCTCTTCGCTCTCATGTCATGGACTCGGCCATGTGTACTCGGACCGCTGTGCAACCTCCAGTAACTTGTGGTAAAGCTGGCAACTTCTCTTTTTTTTTGATAAATAAACCGGTGTTTTGTGGAAATCTACAACTACAAGTCGTGCTCTTTTGCTATCCAGCAGCACCTGTCCATGGCTAACTACAGCCTGCACCACCACATGTTACATCATGTAATAATATTGTTGTCATGCATGCTGTGGTTTGAGTCACGTGTAACCCACTGGTACATAAGAGAGAGCAAAACCTCCAAGATGTATTCTTCCAACAAATCAGAGGAGCAAAACATTTAAAACATTTAAAAAACATTCAAAAAAATATGATATATTCATGTGATATCTGTTAAAAAGGAAGAAATGCAAGATTTTTTGGCAAAATGATGGGAAACTGATGATGGCTTTGTTTGAGTGGTGAGAGCAGGACCAGCTGAAACTTAGAAACACTGTATCACTGTTGACTTTGACAATATTCCAGAAGCTGCTGAGCTTCATGCGACATGCTACAGACGATTCATTGATAAAAAGCATTTGGATTCATAAAAATAAAAGATACATAAAAGAGAGCATTTAGATGTTTAAGATACACAGATAGACGAGTCTGTGCTAAGAAGTGATGCTGGCACCACCTCAGGATCAACAAGTGAAAGAAACGACGATCCAGGACGGGTCGGCCTGTGGTTTCCTCTGATCCTGTTCTGCCTGCTGTGACCATCAGATGCAAGAAAGTAGATAAATATGTCACTGTGTCAGGCAAACGCACATAGGATCATCCTCCACTGGCACAGACATTATCAGCAGCTGTGCTAAAAAAATCTCTCTCCCTCTTTCTTACACACTGACTTACTTATATACAGTGTTTGAGTGTGGCTGTAAGTTTATTCTATTTTGTTTAGAGTGGAAATGATTTTAGAATAGAATAGAAAGCCTTTATTGTCATTATACACAGCAAACACAGTCTGCATAGTACAACGAGATTAGATTAGATTAGATTAGATTAGAGATTAGATTGTGAACATAATTCTGTAGGCTACATTGTACTTGTTATCATATAGGGTACCTGTGCAGTATGTGTGCGTGTGAGTGTGTGTGTGTGTGCGTGTGTGTGTGTGTGCACATGCTGTATATACACACAAATACAGATGCCATGTAATTATCTTCATTCATTAAAGGTCTTTTGCTAAAAGCTGCAGAGATGAAGGAAGACACGTTCCTTTTACATATTAAACATGAAGATTGTGCGGCCGTGGAAGTTCGATATCACAAGTTCTGTTACCTGTTCAAGTCCTGTTCAAGGTGAAGGCAGTCTCCAAAAGTCAGCACTTTATTATCTTCCAGTCATTGAGGCTTCACCAACACAGATATCAACTGTAAAAATGATTCTGAAGCAAAGTGTTCAAATTGTTGACCAGCTAGAACTGGACCATGTAGTTCTCGTTTTTGATCAAGCTGTATATGCGTCAGCGGATCCACTAGAAAGACAGGAGGTGGCAAAGCGTACAGTGATTAGACGCAGTGAGTTTCACACCTGCATGTCCTACCTTAGTATTTTAGGAAACAGGTTTGGAGATACTGTGAGACGTACGTACTCATCATTCTGAAGTTGTTGCTGCAGGATCTATCAGTGGTGTCATTAGTGGTCGTCACTACAACCACAGCATGAGGGCAAGCAAACCAATGTATGAGAGTCTACAACGCATAAGATTTAAAACTTTCTTAGACTCTTTGCCACCCAAGGAGAGTATGTGGATGTGATAAGTGAAATCAAAGGTTCATTTCCAGAGAGAGCCATGGATACTTTGTGTGTCAATGAGAAATTTGCCTAAATGTGTTCAAAACATGCAAGCTTTCACCTGTCAGTATCGCTGTTGATCATGGCATTTTTTTTTTTGCTTATGATCATGTTTCATACTGGCTGGACTTGATCAATCTGCCCCTCACACATCCTTTGTGCCACACTGAGCTCATTATTGAAGTTCAGTGGACTGTCCAACGTCAAAGTGGACATGGATTTGCCTCCATTGCTTGTGACCAGGCTACTGAGCAAACCTGCAACAGAGATTCCAAGAACAAAGGTGGCTGGACGGGATAACACACAATCAAGCTGCAGTTTATCTCTGGATATTGTCTCAACATGAACAGGCTGCAAGAACAAGACAGTGTGAGTCTCTGGCAGGTAAATCTACAGAAATGAGGAAACGAAAAGACCTTGACAGCACACGGATTCAAGCTGATGAAAAAGCTGTGACTAGAATCATTTCCACCATTGATTTTATGCTGAACCTTTTTTGACACAAACCATGATGGCATTGTGTGTCTTAGCTCAGGAACAGTCACATCTGAATAAATAAAAAAGGATTTGCTTACAGATTTAGAAAAGGGGGGAAAAGCTGTCAAAGGTTTTATGGATCAAAGGCTGTTATCATAATCAGTTGACATATTCTCCATTAAGGTGCAAACATTTAAGACCAGTGACCAGGCAAAGGCAAGATAGAATCTGCAGCAGGCAAGGATGTTATTCTATGTGCAGACAAGAAGCTATAGGTCAAAGTAGGAAAATGGACAGGAGAGAAATCCTGTCCTGCTCCTTGGGAACAGTTTCATATCCTTTAGCCAGTACTGATGGTTCTCTTGCAAAAACAGACAAAATGAGCTCTTGTGTATTTATTATGCCGCGTTCACACCGGGCGCGAACAGATGCCACAAATTCGCGGGGGTCGCGTGGCAACGGACGCGCCACCATCGCCCGGTGTGTCGCTCTGCTTTTGCTGCGAAAATTCACCCCGGTGCGTCATCAAATAGGAGAAGCTTCCATTCCGCTCGCCGGCTCCGGTTGTCAGTCAAGTTAACATGACAGACCTTGATCACATGGAGCGAGTTGTTATGGAAAGCTGACAAACGTCATGAAACGTTCCCAATTCGGGGAGTATCATCATTTGCTGCAGGAGCTGCGTCTGGATGACGGCCGCTTTCAGTGGTCCTTCCTCTGTCCCGTTCATGCGCGCACATGTAAACAATAAAAAAAAAAAGAAACTCAGCTGCTTACTGTGAGGCTGCTGCTCGCTCTTCCCCAAATAATTCTGTCATAATTGTGTTTAGAAACCAGTCACCATTTGCTTTATTATACATCTGTGTCGTTAATTAATAAAATAATCTCCACAGACGATTCGCTCGCATGCGCACGTAAGAAAAAAAGCCTCCACTGCTTGCTGTGGGGCTGCTTCTCGCTCTTCCCCAAATAACTCTGTCATAATTGTGTTTAGAAACCAGTCACCATTTGCTTTATTATACATCTGTGTAGTTAATAAGTAAAATAATCTCCACGGACGATTTGCTCGCGCACGTAAAATAAAAAGAGAAAGAAACTCCGCTGCTTGCTGTGGTGCTGCTGCTCGCTCCAAAAACTCTGTCATAATTGAGAAATAAAGGACAAAAGAGACATAAGTCCTACTCACAGGCTGCTACCAGAGACAGGACATGTTCACATCCTCAGTGAAACTCCAGACATCTCCACGTCACTACATATTCAGTCCCTGATTGGTCATCGCAGCGTGACAAGACAAAAAAGTTAAGATTTTTCAATCACAGATGCGCCAATCAAAATCGCTTCACTCGCATCGTTTCATTCGCATCCATCGCATTGCACTGCGTGACTTGGCGCCAAAAGACTTGACTTGGCGTGTCTTGGTTCCATAGGGATTACATGGCAACCTGTCGCTTGCGTTGCGCCCGGTGTGAACGCGGCATTAGAGACCAAAGGTGGATACTGCTTGGTTAACAAAGTTCTGGCAGACAAAGCTTCTCTCTTCGATGGCATGGCGGTCCTTCAAGCCATCCAGTCCAGACCAAATACCTTTGGAGAGCTAGCTGAGCCCATGGTCTAGCTTGCTCTGCATCACATATGTTCACGGATAGACTTTGTGATTGATCAGTATCCAGAGATGAGCGTAAAAACTCCAGAATGGTCACAAAGAGTTCTTGGAGATACACAACAAGTGCAAATTTATGGAGATCAGAAGACACCAATACAATGGAAAAAGTTTTTGTCAGGTGGAACAAACAAAGCGGCACTGACAGCATTCGATGGTGCACGGAGAGATGGTGATCTTACTGTTGTGGGCAAGAACTTGAGCTTATACATTGCTCATGGAGAAAAGTGTCACTGTGTGACTGTCAGAGAGGGTTTCGAGACTGTTAATGCTGTTGAAGATCTGACGTGATAATTCGGAATGTGACACCAGGATGTTTTTACAAGCACACCATGCTGCACAGGAACATCACACTGTGATTATTAAGAGCCCTGATACTGATGAGGCAGTCATTGCTGTAAGTTTGGAGAAAGATCTACCATGTAGGTTGGACTTTCACACTGGAGTTGCCAACTGACCAAGGATCATTGACTTAGCCAAGGTGACCTCAGCTCTTGGCACCAGTGTGTGTTCGGTACTTATTGGGATTCATACCTTCTTAGGCTGTGACTCTACAAGTGCCTTCATGGCAAGGGAGGAAATATTTTCTGTTGCTAGTGAGAAAGAGGAATACCTCACAGCAGAGGTCTCAAACCAGTTCCAGAAAGAGCCGAGAGGGTGCAGGCTTCCTGTGCAACCACCCACTCCAGCAGGTAATTTCACTGATTAACATCACTTTGAGCAGGTGAAATCAGTTAATCAGTGAAATCACCTGCTGGAGTGGGTGGTTGCACAGAAAACCTGCACCCTCTCGGCCCTTTCTGGAACCGGTTTGAGACCTCTGCCTCACAGCATTTACAAATCTGGGTAGAAGTTTCAACCTGCCTACTTATGGTTTTGATTTATAAGTAAGGATTAAACAACGAGAAGCTGTGCGTTATATGGTTTGAATGCACGACGCGGAGTCTAAAACACCACATCGGGAAGCAGAGTGGCGTTACTCTGCGAAGTGCATTCAAACCGTATAATGCTCGGCTTCGAGTTGTTTAATCCTCTTTATACTATGGTCCCACACAGTGAGCTAACACACAAATATTTATTTAACAGAACTTGATAAAAATGCGTAAGTATTTGGGACTATTTTATGCCAGTCTCAAGACATTTTGCCTCCAATGTGCTTACCGTGTCTGCGGGCTTGGTAAGTGCCGCAGCGGGCCGATCACACCACCCCCCCTCTGCTGTGTGGAGCTGCGGCCAACTCTGGCAACAGGTCCAGAAACTATGCTTGCTGTTTTGATGCAGAGTGCTCCCACAGCCCGCAAGGATAGAACCGTTGTCTTCTTCTTTCCCGTCTTCAATCTTGTCCAGTTTGTCCGATGTTAAATCTTTATGCTGTTGCTTTTGCTGTTCTTCTCGTCTGCTCTCTTCCTCTTTCCATTCCTCAAATGTTTTATTTTGGCCAAAAATGTATGTTGAAATTCACTTGGAAATCCTTGTTTTATCGCTTTTCTGTCATTCACCTGTCAAAACACAGCTGATCTGCGCCAACTGATTTGCGCGTTGCTATGGTGACGACCAGAGCAGAGTGATTATAACAGTGACTTAACTCGCTGAACTGTGTGTGCATATATACGAAAATAATGCACGCCAGTTAGACATGGAATTCACACTGACCATGGTATAAATCAAATTAATCCAGATAGAATAACTACTTTAATGTCAGCTCTTAAAATGTACAAAGTAAAACTATACCACATATCTGTTCATTTTAAAATAACACACTAATTCTGAAGATTTGAACATTGACACACAGATGCCCAAAAGGATTATGGGTAAGTTGTGATTTGACAACCGGGGTCAAAATGCATAGAACACTGCCATCTACTGGTGCCCGGTTATATCACACGGTTGTCGACCTGAATCAGAACTTAACACACAGACTTTTCAGTACCCCTAGGGGTACGCGGAGGTACTGCAGGGGGTACGCGGCACACGGGGAGTTTTTTTTTTTTTTTTTTTTTTTTAAGGTGTCACACAAAAGCGTAGTCCCAAGCTAACTCGTAATATGTGGACAAAAGAATGTCTGCTGTGGAATTTAGTAATATTCTATTTATTTAATAATGTTTCAGAGATAAATCTTCTCAGCAATGTGTCATGTTGAGCTCATCAATAACAGTACGTTTGCACTACAACTCGTTTTCCCTGGGACCGACCTGTGACACAAAATACAGAAGCATAGCAACCGATAACGTCTACAAAAAGTCTGGCTGCTACCTGCAGATGGATAAATGTAACCATTTAAACGTCCAGCTTCTCTGGATCCAGGGGGTTCAGAGGAGACAGCAGAGAAACGCAAGACAAAGGCCAAAGCTAAACCTAGGCAGTACAATGAAAACTACATTTTGTATGGTTTCACCACGTCAACGTCTTCGGAACTACCGTAGCCTCAGTGTTTCTTCTGTGGTGAAATTCTGGCTAACAGCGCAATGAAGCCAGCACATTTGCAGCGACACCAGAGCACCAAGCACCCTGCAAAAGTAGGGAAAACTGAAGAGTACTTCAAACGAAAGCTGTCAGAATTTAAGTCAGGTCAGATTCAGAATACAATGATGAAAGCCACTAATGTGTCGAGCAAAGCCCTGGAGGCGTCTTACGCCGTATCGCTGCTTGTGGCACAAACAAAAACTCCTCACTCAATTGTTGAAGAACTAATTCTCCCTGCAGCGACTCGCATAGCTGAAATAATGATAGACAAAAAAGCAGCTGAGACATTCAGGAAAGTTCCCCTGTGAAACAACACCGTGGCCCGTCGGATTGATGATATGGCTCTTGATATTGCGGGACAAGTATGGGACAAAATAAGACGAGCTGGTCAATTCGCTTTGCAGCTGGATGAAATGACAGATGTGATGATGTACGAGAAAGTGGAAGGGTTCACAAAAAAGCTCAATCTGTGGTAAAGGAAATGTGAGGAGGGTGATGTGAGCCATTTCCCATTACTTCATGCACATCTTGCCACTACTGATGTCACCAGGGCTCCAGTGGTAAAACTGGTGGAAGAACAACTATCCAAACTCAACTCAGACTTTAACCAATACTTTCAGGATATTGATAAAAAGTCAGAAAGCCTGGATTGGGTGAGGGACCCATTCACCCCAACTGAGAGCAGCAACAAGCTTCCCGCAAGGCTGCAGGAGCAGCTGCTGGATGTGTCCTCTGACCGGGGCCTGAAAGTGGCACACAGAGAAAAGTCATTGACACAGTTTTGGTGTAATGTGGAGAAGGAATATCCTGAATTGGGAAAACATGCACTGATTGAACTTTTACCTTTGGGGTCAACATATATGTGTGAGGTGACCTTCTCAGCTCTGACACACATAAAAACAAATAAGAGAAACAGGCTGGATGTGGAGAACAGCCTGCTAGCAGCTGTTTCCATATTGTCCCCAGATCTAGCAAAGCTGATGAAAGACAAGCAAGCTCAAGTGTCTCACTAAAGACCAGATTATACTACAGTAGTGAGTATTTTGATGAAGGTTTTGTTTCAGATATTAACTTAAAAAGCCTGTTTATGGAGGACTGTTTATGAAGGAGACTCCAGTTTTGTGATGAATGTTACATGAGTTATGTTAATGTATTCTTTAAAAAGAGAGAAATGAGTTATGTTAATGTATTCTTTAAGTTAGATATAACAAAAGAAAGGTTATTCCAAGAAAAAATCTTTATTCTTATGTTAAATTAAGATTAAAAGGAGAGAGAGAAAGCCTGAGAAATTTATGTTAAAGTTAAAGAGATTAAATAAAATGATTTTCATGTAATAACCACTGTGTTGTGCTCTACCTTTGGAGAATCATCAACGCATATGTGTGAGGGGGTACTCGTGGTGTGACAAGAAGGCTCAGGGGGTACTCAGGCCAAAAAAAAGGTTGGGAAACACTGAATTAGTCAACCTATCAGTGTGAGCAGAGGCTGAGCTTACCCATTATCCCTTCAGGCATCTGTGTGTTAATATTCAAATCTTCAGAATTAGTGCATTATTTTAAAATTAACACATATGTGCTATATTTTAACTTTGTACATTCTAAGAGTTGATATTAATGTAGTTATTCTATCTGGATTAATTTGATTTATAAATCAAATAGGTCAAACCTGCTTTCCTTTTCAAGACGTCTGCCTCACAGCCAGACCACTGTATGCTGTCAAGGATAGTGATTTTTTTGTTGTTGGTTTTTTTTTTTGTTTAGTTTTTTTTGTGGTAGTCTAGCGGTCCCTTCTGCTGGGGTAGAGTTGAGCTCAGCTCCTCTCAGCTGCCTTGCTGCTGTAAAATACATAGCAGACAGGAGCAAACAAGGTTTATAAATGTTTTTCAACGTTACTGTGTAAAAAAAAGGTTAGTGGCCTAAAAGTTATCAGAACTAAATTTATCGGAAGGTAATTGTTCTGCAGATGGTTTTGGAAGTTAGCTGAAAAGTTAATCCGCTAACAAAAAAGTTAGCTTTGATGATTAGCGGTTAGTGGATTAGCCGAACTGTGCCCACCACTGTGTGTGTGTGTGTGTGTGTGTGTGTGTGTGTGTGTGTGTGTGTGTGTGTGTGTGTGTGTGTGTGTGTGTGTGTGTGTGTGTGTGTGTGTGTGAAATTTCACCATGTGTAATATATCAGTTGAAGAAGTGTTCTTCCACAAATTTGCGAGATTTGATGGTCTAAATTCAAATTTCATTGTAATAATTCATCAAGTAGCGTCTAAAATGTTATCATACATATAAAATGCCAATTTGTGAGATTTTGTGTTGCTACACTATATGTTGATCAATAAATTACATAAAACTAGCGCCATACAATTTTGGTTTTTAAATTTATAGTTTAATGGATTTTAAGTCAAAGTCCTTAAGGGTATAGTGTAGACAAAAATGCATTTTAAAAAGTAGTGCCCAGACATGGAAATGAAAGTCATTTTCGAGCCACTTTTTCTTGGTTCACCTTATGGTCTATATGGGGTATTATGTGTAGAATTTTGAGAGAAAAAAAAATGAATTTCATCCATTTTGGAATAAGGCTGTAACATAACAACATGTGCATAAAATGCACTGCTGTGAATACTTTCTGGATGCACTGTATGTGCTGTGAGTTTTTAGTTATTTTCAGTGTATCCTGAAAAATCCTGCAAGATATGTATATATTGCAGTGTATATTGCCCCGGAAAAATCCCCTTCCTTTAACATTTAATGAATTAAAAAAAAAATCATAACTCTGTCAAAAAAAGATCAAATTTGTTTTATATCTGACAGTATTATGTAGGATGGTGTCCTTTATTGACTGGCAAAGTTTGATCCTGATTTGATCCAGATTACAGATTTTGTGGCCATTTAAATGTAACATTGAAAACCCCATTTAATGTATATTTTACATTGTATGTTAATCAAACTTGCCCCAATCACTCTCATATTTGAAAGTGAGGCGCAGATTGGCACTTACTATCGCCTGACAAAGTTTGATCCAGATTATGGATTTCGTGGACATTTGAATTTAATATTGAAAAGCCCTTTTGGTGTACATTTTGCATTATGTCTCAATCAAAAGTGCCTCAATCACTCTTGTTTTTCTGCTATTGATTTACCTACACCACCAAAATTGGATAGAGGTTACAGTTTTATGCCCATTTGTCTGTCCTCCAGTTATCAGTCAGAAACCAAGTGCAAAAAACCAATGACAAATTGTGCATAGCAGAGAAAACCAATATTCTGTGAAAATTAGGTGAAATTAATTCAGAAACCAAAAAAGTTGAAAACAAAAACCAAACCTGACAACACCACACACACACACACACACACACACACACACACACACACACACACACACACACACACAGACAAAATCCCCGTTTATTCAAGTGTATGAACTAAATACATACTCTTGACATTTGATCACATCTAATTTAGCTTATGAAAACCCACTTCTAACAGGACTTTGACCTTGAAAATATTTTCCAAGGTAAAAATATTTGTGGAATTAGAAACTAGTGTTGGTGGATGTTTGCGCTCTGTGCATGCGGTGCTCTAGTTTGATCTCTATTACCCTTAGAATACTAAGCAGTGAGTCCTTCTGAGTCTGGTCTGCTTGAGTTTTCTTCCTCAAAAACAAACAAACTAGAGGGAGTTTTTCCTTGCCGCTGTCACCTACATACACGCCTGCTTAGGGGGGTGGGAAAGGTAGGCTGTACCTTTGTGAAGAGCCTTGGGGCGACTTACTTTATGCCTTAAATTGAATTGAGAGAGAAATTTGTCTGAACCACTGCTGTGTCTTCTGTTGACTCTGAGTAGACAACATGAATCATGACTGGGTTCTCTGGCTTTACTGCTGAGATTCCGAGTGCCAGAAAGCCAGTAAATGTTCATGGTTGTAAAAATGTCAACCTTTAGTAAGGGGCCGATGTTCATTGGCTGAACAAAGAGCAATGGTGGGGGTTTCAATGAGGGCTTCAGGGAACATGAACTTTAATGTCCAGTAAAGCTCCATGTATACAGTCACCAGCTCAACTCAACTTGCTTCAGCTTTGAATGAGAGAAAAAAAAACCATCTTGTTTATAATTTCACATTAAAGGTTTAGCAATGGCACTAAAGCTTTTTTCAGATTTAAGTCATAAAAGTCATTTTCTTTGCAACACTATAATTTTAATTCTTGTACCCTCGTCTAGAGCTGCCACAAACGACTATTTTGATAGTCGACGAGCTAACGATTATTTTTGTGAATACAGTAGTCCCTCGCTATAATGCGGTTCACCTTTTGGGCCTCGCAGTTTCGTGGATTTTTTTTAGTGCAATTTTGCATGCATTTTTTTTTTTAACAGTGCATTGTGTTCTGCGTCCTTATCAGGCAGGCCGGTCGCGGCACCGGTCGGCATCACCGCGATTGCTCTCACTGCCTCCAATGCGCTTACTGAGTCTGCGGGCTCGGTAAACGCAGCAGCGGGCCACTCACACTGCACAGGAGAGAAAAGTGAGAAAATGTTAGTGCCTGTTTGAGAAAAGCGTATAAAGTGTGTAGTGAGGGGTTTTACAGCCTTAAAACATCTATAATAATTGCAAAAAATAGCACTGACTACTTTGTGGATTTCGCTTATCACAAGTTATTTTTAGAACATAACTCCCGCGATAAATGAGGGACCACTGTAGTCGACAAGTTGGATCATAGGTAAATTGCAGCTTATCATATTTTTTTGATATTGATACCATTATCGATTCCGCTTATCAATCCGATTCCTTATCGATTCCCTTATCGATACCTCCTGTGTATTTTCTGTGTACTAAAAGTAGGCTTTACAGGTTTTCTATATGTCAATAACATTTTATTGAGTCTTAAAGTAAATAAATATGAACTGGTCACTGGATCCTTGATCTCTGGACATAAATAAACTCTACATGGTCGATCCTTGATCCTTGGAGTCAGCAGGTCTGCAGACATACAGTCTTGGGCTGCTGCACGTCAGCCAGGACGTCTCATTTTGAGAGGAAAAAACATTTTGATCAATTGTAGTTTATTGTTTGTATTACAACGTTTGGAAAGAGGTAGCGTTTGATTTAAACGGCGATTCGCTTTGAAGTTATTAATTCCAAGCGGACTCTATCTTTCTAACTTGACTGGGTGGCGCAGCATTTGGAGCAATGGAACGGAGGACGATTCTCGGTTCTTTCTCACAACAAGACAGGAAGCCCCAGTTAGTCACTTTAATCCACATAAAAGTGACTCACAATGGACATATTTTAATGACTTTGAGAAAGGTTAAGAAGCAGAGTTACCACTTCTGAAGAGGAGCAAAGCAAAGATCCAACAAAGCAGCGGATCGAAGCACTGCTTCATTGGTTCAAGGTTCAAAGCAAGTAACGATTTCAATAGTCGACATAGTTTATGACTAGTCGAGTAGTGGTGGCAGCTCTACCCCCATTACACATAGCTGGAATCACGTAGAGTGGCGTCAGACTTATGAAATGAAACACATCTGAAAGGTGTCGGATTTCAGTTCCAAAACGTTCTGACAGCCATCTATGGATGTCGACACACTTGGTCAAAATCTGCCGGTGGCCCCGGGAGTGAAGCACATGTTCATAATTCTCCAGGTGCGGTTAAGATGGGACACCTATCTGACCATGGTCCATGAGAAGTCTGAGAACCATCTAACCACAATTTACATATTCTGATTGTAGCAAAATGTGATCCGAAATGATTTGAGCGCATATGATGGAACCTTGAGATAGTCCTGGCACGGTATGCCTTCCGGTATGTCCAGTATGTCCTGCACGTGCCAGTATAATAACACACGTGGTCTGCCCTGCAGACTGTTGGAGATCGGGCAGACTGCAGTGCCTTTTATGGCCGTCTGACAGCAATCTGTGCCATCCACCTGCTGTCTCTTTTTTCAATGTTAATTTACGATCTTAATGTATTTATAAATTGCTTAGGTTGTTGTTACCATATGCACACTGTTATTATTATTATTAGTATTATTATTAGGGCCCAAGTGACAACAAAAGCATCCTACAAGGACCCTATTCTTGATACTTTTCAAGCCCGAATTTCACCTCTTTCCCATGCTCAAAAACTCACCAAACTTTGCAAAGTTGTTCGGCTGGGATTAAAATTTGATATTTTGGAGGTAGCGCACATGTTCATAGTGAAATGGCGCCCCCTACAAATTTTCATTTTTTTCTTTATACTTTTCAAGCCCCAATTTCACCCCTTTCCTATGCTCAAAATCTCACACAGCTTTGCAAAGTCGTTCGGCCAGATCTGAAATTCGATATTTTGGGGGTCGCGCACATGCTCGCAGCGAAATGGTGGCCCCTACAACATTTTTAAAAGACCCTCCCCATTGGGTTTTTTGTCATCGCCTCACAAAATTTGGTACACATATTTACCGTGCTGGGATGCACAAAAAAGTCTCTTAACATCATGGTGAAATGCTCACAGGAAGTCAGCCATTTTGATTTGAAGTTTCAATTTTGAGGTAATTTTTGCCATTTTTGACCATTTCCACTTACTTTTGAACGAACTCGCCCTAGGGATTTCATCCAGTCGTCTTCATCATGACCCATGGCTGATCAAATGTTATCAAAAGAATTTTTGTAGGTCAAAAGGCGTGGCTGCTATGGTTTGTCAAATTTTGGCGAGCATTTTGGAGCATGTTGTTTCAATTCGAATGGCTAACACCTAACTCAAAGCACCTCCTGGTGGTAAGAGGGAATGTCCTATTTATACTTTAACAGGTACTGATGTCATATGGTTAACCCCATCAATTTCATTCCACTTCTAATACATGATGATCACCGTGGAGCTACGTGAAATGGCGTCAGTGTGGCGGCGTACTGAATAGGGATGGTATTGATAAGATTTTATTGATATCTATGCCGTTATCGATTCCGCTTATCGATTAGATTCCTTATTGATTCCCTTATTGATACCTCTTGTGAATTTTCTGTGCACTAAAAGTAGGCTTTACAGGTTTTCTATGTCAACAACATTTTAAATTGGTCACTGGATCCTTTATCTCTGGACATAAATAAAAATAAATAAAATCTGTAGTTTTTGTCAAAAGCATTTCCTTTCGGACATTTTGGCATGAATGTCTCTCCATACATTTGAGCTGAGCTCATCCGGCTGCTGCACATCAGCACAGGACGTCTCATTTTGGGAGGAAAAAACGTTTAGTTCGATTGCAGTTTGTATTACAACGTTTGGAAAGAGGTGTCATTTGATTTAAACGGCCTTTTGCTTTGAAGTTATTAATTCCGACTGGACTCTGTCGTTCTAACTTGACTTGGCAGAGACCTGCGCAGCATTTGGAGCTGTGTGATCAGAACGGAGGAGTGACTCATGATTGACATATTCAGGGATGAAAGTGGTGAAAAACAAAAAAAGCTGAAACCCAAAATTACTCCCCCAACACCACCCACACCAAAATGTTTGAATTTTGGAAACTCTGAAATGCAATCTGGGACTCTTCCAGAAAATAAACTACAGTGAGTGCAGCATCCATTTTGGTGGGAAAAAAAACAACTTTTCTTATTCAAATTCGTTCCAGTAGTATTCTGCTCTTACTACTTGTAGGATTCAGCAGTTTTCTAGTTTGGCAGATAGTTCTGGAGGAAATCACTGAAGAAATTAACAAACTGAAAATATGGTTTGACTGAAACAAATTGTCATTAAACTTAAATAAAACAGGGATGAATTGGAGGTGTAAGAGTCACGAGGTGTTCACAGGAAACACTTATTTATGTATTTTATATGTATTTATTTATTTTCATTGTTAGTTGGTTTTATCTTTTCTGTTGTGTTTTGATTCATCAGGTTCTTTTTGTCTCTTTCTCTAAAATTGTATTGTAGCATTATTAGCTATTATGAGTTATTATTACTATTATTGTTGTTGTTGCTATTATTATTAATATATGAATAAAAAAATAAAAAAATACAATTTGACTTTTACGACAACGAACACTGAGCCATTAATTATTATACAGAAAACAAATGCACACAAACATGCTGAGATGCGAACAGCTTAATGCTAACGTTAACATTGAAAATGCCATAGACATGCTAACGCGTTAGCATCGGTCCAATTTTTAAGTTATAAAATACATCTATCAATTGTTTCAGAAGGCCGTAACAGGTCAGTTTAACATTAAAATGGTAGATATTACTCACAGACATATGCTCTTTAGGGTTTTAGCGGGGAAAAAGTAAGATAAAGTGAAATAAAACAATGAATCAACGAAGCACCAGATCAAAGCACTGCTTCAATCTGCGAATCACTGCTTCGATTGGTTCAAGGTTCAAAGCGCTGCAGAAAAGTTGATTATAGACCTGCTGCAAGGTCTGTAAACAATGTAGAGAAATCATCATTTTCCTGACAAACACCCCCAAAAACAATGGCCACTCTGAAGGACCGATAAGGGAATCATTAAGCAAAAAGCTTATTGATGTTGGTGGATCGAATCATTTCTTAATGATACCCGAAAAGGAACCAGTTCTCGATACCCAGCCCTAGTGCTGAATAACGTTCTTCCTTTTGATGGCTTTAATTTTGTCATATCATCATGAAAATTGATACACAGGTCAAACATGACAAATTGGTACACATGTGTGACTTGCATAGGCGTACAAAAAAGTTTCTTGCACCATGGTCTACTCCAAACAAGAAGTCGGCCATTTTGAATTTTCATGTAATTTTGGCATGACTTCCACACATTGTATTTGAACAAACTCCTCCTAGTGATTGTGTCCAATGCACTTCAAATTTTGTTCAGATCATTCAGAGACTACTGATCAAAAGTTATCTAATGGCCCAGTCGGGAAAAAGTAAAAAAAAGTCACAATTCATTGAGAGAAGGTGGACAAAAGACCTTTACCACCGAACAGCCTGCGAAGCAAGAGCGCAAAAGAGACGAAAGAGGAACTTAAAAAAACGAAGCTAACGATCTTGACGCTTTAAATGAAACGCGCCTGGAGCCACAGCTGGAGCTGTCACAGTCACACGACTGAAAACCCACCGACAGCCATCCGCCTGCAGGGGTTGGTAGTCTATTGTTTATTGGTTAGGTAAAATTGCTAATTTCTCAAAAATATTAGTCCTATCAACTTTCTGTTTTTGCAGTTCATCCTTTATCAAAAATACATTAGCATACAAAACGTAAAGTTTGGTTTTGCGTGATCAAAGCCATACACACACACACGTGCGTGCACACACACACATGTGCGCGCGCACACACACACACACACACACACACACACACACACACACACACAGAGGCCACTTGGCTATTTTAATAAATGTTGTAATGCTTGGATGCAGGGGTGGTGGCCAAGTGGTTAATGTGCTTTGTTTCAGTTCAGAAGGCTCCGGGTTCAAATCCCACCCCCGCCACATTTCTCCATGTAATGTGGAGTTGCGTCAGGAAGGGCATCCGGCGTAAAACCTGTGCCAATTCCATATGCAGATCCACCTTGGATTTGCTGTGGTGACCCCGAGTGCAAACAAGGGAGCAGCCGAAGGGACTTACTTTTTACTTTGTAATGCTTGGATTTTGGTAGAAACAAATTTTTCCTGTTTTGGGAAATTTGAAAGGCTTTATATCTTTAAACATTGAAGCATATACAGTGAGGAAAATAAGTATTTGAACACCCTGCGATTTTGCAAGTTCTCCCACTTACAAATCATGGAGGGGTCTGAAATTTTCATCTTAGGTGCATGTCCACTGTGAGAGACATAATCTAAAAAATCTGGAAATCACAATGTATGATTTTTTTTAAATAATTTATTTGTATGTTACTGCTGCAAATAAGTATTTGAACACCTGTGAAAATCAATGTTAATATTTGGTACAGTAGCCTTTGTTTGCAATTACAGAGGTCAAATGTTTCCTGTAGTTTTTCACCAGGTTTGCACACTGCAGCAGGGAATTTGGTCCACTCCTCCATACAAATCTTCTCTAGATCTTTAAGGTTTGGAGTTTCAGCTCCCTCCAAAGATTTTCTATTGAGTTCAGGTCTGGAGACTGGCAAGGCCACTCCAGGACCTTGAAATGCTTCTTACAGAGCCCCTCCTTAGTTGCCCTGGCTGTGTGCTTGAGGTCATTGTCATGCTGGAAGACCCAGCCATGACCCATCTTCAATGCTCTTACTGAGGGAAGGAGGTTGTTTGCCAAAATCTCTCAATACATGACCCATCCATCCTCCCTTCAATACGGTGCAGTCGCCCTTTGCAGAAGAGCACCCCGAGAGTATAATGTTTCCACCCCCATGCTTCACGGTTGGGATGGTTTTCTTGGGGTTGTTCTCATCCTCTAAACATGGTAAGTGGAGTTGATTCGAAAAAGCTCTATTCTGGTCTCATCTGACCACATGACCTTCTCCCATGCCTCCTCTGGATCATCCAGATGATCACTGGTGAACTTCAAACGGGCCTGGACATGTGCTGGCTTGAGCAGGGGGACCTTGCTGCCCTGCAGGATTTTAAACCATGACAGCATCATGTGTTACTAATGTAATCTTTGTAACTGTGGTCCCAGCTCTCTTAAGGTCATTGACCAGGTTCTCCTGTGTACTTCTGAGCTTTCTCAGAATCATCCTTACCCCACAAAGTGAGATCTTGCATGGAATCCCAGACCGAGGGAGATTGTCATCTTGTGTTTCTTCCACTTTCTAATAAATAATCATAACAGTTGTTGTCTTCTACCAAGCTGCTTGCCGGTTGTCCTGTAGTCCATCCCAGCCTTGTGCAGGTCTACAGTTTTGTCCCTGGTGTCCTGAGACAGCTCTTTGGTCTTGGCTATGGTGGACACGTTGGAGTGTGATTGGTTGAGTGTGTGAACAGGTGTCTTTTATACAGGTAACAAGTTCAAACAGGTGCAATTAATACAGGTAAAGAGTGCAGAATAAGAGGGCTTCTTAAAGAAAAATTAACAGGTCTGTGTGAGCCAGAATTCTTGCTGATTGGTAGGTGTTCAAATACTTATTTGCAGCAGTAACATCCAAATAAATTATTAAAAAATAATACATTGTGATTTCCGGATTTTTGTTTTTTTTTTAGATTATGTCTCTCACAGTGGACATGCACCTAAGATGAAAATTTCAGACCCCTCCATGATTTCTAAGTGGGAGAACTTGCAAAATCGCAGGGTGTTTAAATATTTATTTTCATCACTGTAGTTGGATTATTTCAATCAATCAATCAATCAATTTTATTTATATAGTGCCAAATCACAACAAACAGTTGCCCCAAGTCGCTTTATTATTGTAAGGCAAAAGCCATACAATAATTACAGAAAAACCCCAACGGTCAAAACGACCCCCTGTGAGCAAGCACTTGGCGACAGTGGGAAGGAAAAACTCCCTTTTAACAGGAAGAAACCTCCAGCAGAACCAGGCTCAGGGAGGGGCAGTCTTCTGCTGGGACTGGTTGGGGCTGAGGGGAGAGAATCAGGAAAAAGACATGCTGTGGAAGAGAGCACTAATGATTAAATGCAGAGTGGTGCATACAGAGCAAAAAGAGAAAGAAACACTCAGTGCATCATGAGAACCCCCCAGCAGTCTAAGTCTATAGCAGCATAACTAAGGGATGGTTCAGGGTCACCTGATCCAGCCCTAACTATAAGCTTTAGCAAAAAGGAAAGTTTTAAGCCTAATCTTAAAAGTAGAGAAGGTGTCTGTCTCCCTGATCCGAATTGGGAGCTGGTTCCACAGGAGAGGAGCCTGAAAGCTGAAGGCTCTGCCTCCCACTCTACTCTTAAAAACCCTAGGAACTACAAGTAAGCCTGCAGTCTGAGAGCGAAGCACTCTATTGGGGTGATATGGTACTATGAGGTCCCTAAGATAAGATGGGACCTGATTATTCAAAACCTTATAAGTAAGAAGAAGAATTTTAAATTCTAAATAAATAAATAAATAAAAAATAAATATGATTCAAACCACCGCAGAGCAGTGCCTTTAATACCTATGGCATGCTCTAATCTCTGTAATAAAATTTTATGGTCAACAGTATCAAAAGCTGCACTGAGGTCTAACAGAACAAGCACAGAGATGAGTCCACTGTCTGAGGCCATAAGAAGATCATTTGTAACCTTCACTAATGCTGTTTCTGTACTATGATGAATTCTAAAACCTGACTGAAACTCTTCAAATAGACCAAATTTGAAGACTTCAAATTCTTCCTGTTAAAAGGGAGTTTTTCCTTCCCACTGTCGCCAAGTGCTTGCTCATAGGGGGTTGTTTTGACCGTTGGGGTTTTTCTGTGATTATTGTATGGCTTTTGCCTTGCAATATGAAGGGCCTTGGGGCAACTGTTTGTTGTGATTTGGCGCTATATAAATTAAATTGATTTGATTTCATTTGACCATTCCTCTGCGGATGATCAGTTAGCTGTTTTACAACTACCCTTTCAAGAATTTTTGAGAGAAAAGGAAGGTTGGAGATTGGCCTATAATTAGGTAAGATAGCTGGGTCAAGTGATGGCTTTTTAAACAATGGTTTAATTACTGCCACCTTAAAAGCCTGTGGTACATAGCCAACTAATAAAGATAGATTGATCATATTTAAGCTTGAAGCATTAATTAATGGTAGGGCTTCCTTGAACAGCCTGGTAGGAATGGGGTCTCATAGACACGTTGATGGTTTGGAGTAAGTAACTAATGAAAATAACTCAGACAGAACAATCGGAGAGAAAGAGTCTAACCAAATACCAGCATTACTGAAAGCAGCCAAAGATAACGATATGTCTTTGGGATGGTAATGAGTAATTTTTTCTCTAATAGTTAAAATTTTATTAGCAAAGAAAGTCATGAAGTCATTACTAGTTAAAGTTAAAGTTAAGTCAATAGAGCTCTGACTCTTATTTTCTTCAATTAGTGATGAGTAGTAAGATGTCCTAGCTTTACGGAGGGCTTTTTTATAGAGCAACAGACTGTTTTGTCCAGGCTAAGTGAAGATCTTCTAAATTACTGAGACGCCATTTCCTCTCCAACTTATGGGTTATCTGCTTTAAGCTGCGAGTTTGTGAGTTATACCACGGAGTCAGGCACTTCTGATTTAAGGCTCTCTTTTTCAGAGGAGCTACAGTATCCAAAGTTGTGCTCAGTGAGGATGTAAAACTATTGACGAGATAACCTATCTCACTCACAGAGTTTAGGTAGCTACTCTGCACTCTGTTGGTATATGGCATTGGAGAACATAACAACGAAGGAATCATATCCTTAAACCTAGTTACAGCGCTTTCCGATAGACTTCTACTGTAATGAAACTATTTGCATTTAAAAAACTGTTTCATCATGAGTGACTGAACTGTGATACAGCGGTATAATTACTGTAAACAAACGAGAGCGAGAGGGGCCCGGAGCAGAAGACAACACCAGCGTGACTATGTGTACAGAGACAAGGTGTAACGCAAATATTAAGTTCTGATATCACCAGTGTGCTGTTTGTAAACGAACGGTGTCAGGAGTTTGTACTGAATCCATCAAGGAGGAGGTCCAGACGTCACAGCAACAACACAAAAACTACAACAGACTGCAGCTACACATCAGGATACAACACAACAGAAGACAGTACAACACAACACACTACAACAGAAAACAGTACAACACAACACAGTACAACACTGTACAACACAACAGAACACACCACAGCACAAGACAATGCAACACGGCACAACACATTACAACACAACACAGTACAACACAACGCAACACATTATTACACAACACAGAACTACACAGTACAACAGAAAACAACACAGCACAGTACAACAGAACACAGTACAACACAACACTGCACAACAGAAAACAACACAACACAGTACAACACAACACAGTAAAAAACACAGTACAACACAACACAGTACAACACAACACAGTACAACACAACACAGTAAAAAACACAGTACAACACAACACAGTACAACACAACACAGTACAACACAACACAGTAAAAAACACAGTACAACAGAACACAGTACAACACAACACAGTAAAACACAACACAGTACAACACAGCACAGTACAACAGAACACAGTACAACACAACACTGCACAGCACAGTACAACAGAACACAGCACAACACAGTACAACAGAAAACAACACAGCACAACACAGTACAACACAGCACAGTACAACACAACACAACACAGCAGAACAGAAATCAATACAACACAACGCAGCACAACACAGTACAACAGAACACAACACAGTACAACAGAAATCAACACAGCACAACACAGTACAGCACAACACTGCACAGCAGAACAGAAAACAACACAACACAGTACAACACAACACAGTACAACAGAAAACAACACAGCACAACACAACACAGTACAGCACAACACTGCACAGCAGAACAGAAAACAACTCAACACAGTACAACACAACACAGTACAACAGAAAACAACACAGCACAACACAGTACAACACAACACAGTACAGCAGAACAGGAAACAACACAACACAGCACAACACAGTACAACAGAAAACAACACAGCACAGTACAACACAATACAGTACAGCACAACACTGCACAGCAGAACAGAAAACACCACAGCACAGTACAACAGAACACAGTACAACACAGCACAGTACAACAGAACACAGTACAACACAGCAGAACAGAAAACAACACAGCACAACAGAGTACAACAGAAAACAACACAGCACAACACAGTACAACATAACACAACACAACACAGTACAACAGAACACAGTACAACACAGCAGAACAGAAAACAACACAGCACAACAGAGTACAACAGAAAACAACACAGCACAACACAGTACAACACAACACAACACAGTACAACACAGCACAGTACAACAGAACGCAGGACAACACACCACAGCACAACACAGTACAACAGAACACAACACAGTACAACACAGGACAACACACCACAGCACAACACAATACAACACAACACCGTACAACAGAAAACAGTACAGTACAACACAACACAGTACAACACAAGAGAACACAGTACAACACAACATAGTACAGCACAACAGAACACAGTACAACACAACACAGTACAGCACAGTACAACAGAAAACAACACAGGACAACACAACAGGACACAGTACAACACAACACAACAGGACACAGTACAACACAACACAACACAGGACAACAGAACAGGACACAGTACAACACAACACAGGACAGGACAACACAACAGGACACAGTACAACACAACAGGACACAGTACAACACAACACAACAGGACACACACAGTACAACACAGTAATAGTAAAGAAGCGTGAATCTTCGACTGGACTGGGTTCCTTGACGCGACAACGTTTCGCTTCAAATCGTAGAAGCTTCCTCAGCTAAAAGTCTTGCTCTGGTAGTCTGACTTCTGTCTTGACTCTTGTAGAGCAGTGACATTCATTCCTCTCTACAAGAGTCAAGACAGAAGTACAGCCTTCAAACTACTGCACTCAGATTATCCAAGCTGTCTGTGGATCTAGCATGTCGAGAGAATGATTCAAGAACACGACATATTCAATTCAATTTCAGTCAGTGGTGGGCACACTTCCGATAATCCGATAACAGATAATTATCGAAGATAATGTTTTCATTATCGGATTATCTTTTTAAATAACTTTAAAAACCATTATCGGACCAATTATCTTCCGATTAATTTTTGTCCGATAACTTTTAAACCGATAAACAAAGCCGAACAGTGACAAGCATTTTTAAAATCAGTTCAGCACCCACCTGTTGAAAGTTTTGTAACAGACGCACAGTTATACCCTCTGCTACCAGAAGAGAACTGCTTGTATGAAAAACATCTCAATCCTCTGCAGACAAAGGAGAACCGCCCCCACCCCCTCAAAAAAAAAAACATTTCCTTTAACACCATACCAATATGCTGGCAATATCACGTAAGTCATCCAGAGGCATACATTTTTAACTTATGGTTCAAATTTTAACCAAACTAATTTTGGACAAGTTATTTAAAATTACTGTCATGTCTGAAGTTTTATAAAGTGAAAATATCAGATATATGTTTTAGTTTTAAAGTAATGTGCTAATTTTTAAGGTTTTGTGAGCACATGCTGTGCCCCGCAGTGCATTATGGGTACAATGATGTAATCTCAGTATGTCACGACAGGACAAATGCATTTCAGACACTCTGTTCAGGCTCCACAGACAACAGCATTAAACTCTAGTGCCTAAAACTCTCTTGAATATATTCTCTGCATTTATAGACGTTGGTTTTATATTTGCGTTTGTTAAATTCCACACATTTTAAATGTAGCAGACAAAGATTACGTAGAATTTTGTTTTCAAGGCCTCTACTGCCATCTCACGTCGACTGGCCAGTAGTGTTCATGGCAGTATTAGCTCTAAGTACTAACCGTCTGGGAACCAGTAGATGGCAGTGTTCTATTTATTTTGACCCCGGTTATATCAGATGATTGTCAAATCAACTTTTTGGCTTTGCAAATGGCTTTTTTTTTTACAAATGAAGTTTAAAAACAAAACAAAACAACAGCAAAATAATAATAATAATAATAATAACATTACAAGACAGCTCTGCAGTGTTTGCACAGGCACAGTGCAAGCATTTGGATGCTTGTAGCTTTTCAGCAGCAGGAAACCCTCACGACGGCCGACCACAATAATATCAAACAGATTTGATTCTCATTCGACCATACGATCGGCGATCAGGATGTGGTCGTCAGATGTTGACCGCAACTTGATACTCCATGTACACTACACGATACAGGACGCTCGATTAACCTGAAACTCGGTCCAAAAAATTCCTGCATAAAAAATCATCTTGCACAGTGTAAAGCACGTTTTACAACATCATAAAATGTGCTCACATTCTCTCCACATGCAAAACATTTTGCGATGACACTTGCAGGGCTCCGTAAAACTGCCTGTTTTTACAAATAAAAAATGGAATATTTTACAAAAGCACATTTATCTTTAAACACCACAGACATCACAACACACGACAGACGTCACATTAACGTGTTGGTTTACATAATGAATGACTGAACCAATCAGTATTTAGCAGAGGCACTTTTACCCAGAATCCTTTGCGATCTGTCTGTTTGTTACAAACCTCAGAATTAGTGCATTATTCAACATTAAAAGATATATGTTATATTTTAACTTTGTACAAATGACAGAATTGACATTAATGGAGTTATTCTATCAGTATTAATGTTATTTATAAATCAAAACTATAACTCAGCATGATTTTATTTTTCAAGACCTCCGCCTGACCGGAGCATTGTAATTGATAGAGAGCTGGCTTTATGGCTGCTCTTGGAGTGCCTCTGTGCTGGGAGTGCTGTAGTAAACAAGAGCTTCCAGCAGGGGCAGAATGTTGGAAGAAAAAAGTGTGGTCTCATTGTTTGGGTCTGTTGTTACTTTTAATATTACTAGAAACTATTAAATTTGTTTTACTAGTACAACCCCTGGCAATAATTATGGAATCACTGGCCTCGGAGGATGGTCATTCAGTTGTTTAATTTTGTAGAAAAAAAGCAGATCACAGACATGACACAAAACTAAAGTCATTTCAAATGGCAACTTTCTGGCTTTAAGAAACACTATAAGAAATCAGGAAAAAAAATTGTGGCAGTCAGTAACGGTTACTTTTTTAGACCAAGCAGAGGGAAAAAAATATGGACTCACTCAATTCTGAGGAATAAATTATGGAATCACCCTGTAAATTTTCATCCCCAAAACTAACACCTGCATCAAATCAGATCTGCTCGTTAGTCTGCATCTAAAAAGGAGTGATTACACCTTGGAGAGCTGTTCCACCAAGTGGACTGGCATGAATCATGGCTCCAACACGAGAGATGTCAGTTGAAACAAAGGAGAGGATTATCAAACTCTTAAAAGAGGGTAAATAATCACGCAATGTTGCAAAAGATGTTGGTTGTTCACAGTCAGCTGTGTCTAAACTCTGGACCAAATACAAACAACATGGGAAGGTTGTTAAAGGCAAACATACTGGTAGACCAAGGAAGACATCAAAGCGTCAAGACAGAAAACTTAAAGCAATATGTCTCAAAAATCGAAAATGCACAACAAAACAAATGAGGAACGAATGGGAGGAAACTGGAGTCAACGTCTGTGACCGAACTGTAAGAAACCACCTAAAGGAAATGGGATTTACATACAGAAAAGCTAAACGAAAGCCATCATTAACACCTAAACAGAAAAAAACAAGGTTACAATGGGCTAAGGAAAAGCAATTGTGGACTGTGGATGACTGATGAAAGTCATATTCAGTGATGAATCTCGAATCTGCATTGGGCAAGGTGATGATGCTGGAACTTTTGTTTGGTGCCATTCCAGTGAGATTTATAAAGATGACTGCCTGAAAAGAACATGTAAATTTCCACAGTCATTGATGATATGGGGCTGCATGTCAGGTACTGGGGAGATGGCTGTCATTACATCATCAATAAATGCACAAGTTTACGTTGATATTTTGGACACTTTTCTTATCCCATCAATTGAAAGGATGTTTGGGGATGATGAAATCATTTTTCAAGATGATAATGCATCTTGCCATAGAGCAAAAACTGTGAAAACATTCCTTGCAAAAACACACATAGGGTCAATGTCATGGCCTGCAAATAGTCCGGATCTTAATCCAATTGAAAATCTTTGGTGGAAGTTGAAGAAAATGGTCCATGACAAGGCTCCAACCTGCAAAGCTGATCTGACAACAGCAATCAGAGAAAGTTGGAGCCAGATGAGCCAGCCACATGACACAAAACTAAAGTCATGCCAAATGGCAACTTTCTGGCTTTAAGAAACACTATAAGAAATTAGGGGAAAAAAATTGTGGCAGTCAGTAACGGCTACTTTTTTAGACCAAGCAGAGGGACAAAAATATGGAATCACTCAATTCTGAGGAAAAAATTATGGAATCATGAAAAACAAAAGAACGCTCCAACACATCACTAGTATTTTGTTGCACCACCTCTGGCTTTTATAACAGCTTGCAGTCTCTGAGGCATGGACTTAATGAGTGACAAACAGTACTCTTCATCAATCTGGCTCAAACATCTTTTGCAACATTGCGTGATGATTTACTCTCTTTTAAGAGTTTGATAATCCTCTCCTTTGTTTCAATTGCCATCTCTCGTGTTGGAGCCATGATTCATGTCAGTCCACTTGGTGCAACAGCTCTCCAAGGTGTGATCACTCCTTTTTAGATGCAGACTAACGAGCAGATCTGATTTGATGCAGGTGTTAGTTTTGGGGATGAAAATTTACAGAGTGATTCCATAATTTTTTCCCTCTGCTTGGTCTAAAAAAGTAACCGTTACTGACTGCCATAATTTTTTTTCCTGATTTCTTATAGTGTTTCTTAAAGCCAGAAAGTTGCCACTTGAAATGACTTTAGTTTTGTGTCATGTCTGTGATCTGCTTTTTTCTACAAAATTAAACAACTGAATGAACATCCTCTGAGGCCGGTGATTCCATAATTTTTGCCAGGGGTGTATATACACAAAAGACCTGTTTTTCTCAAATATCGTTCACAAATCTGTCTAAATCTGTGTTAGTGAGCACTTCTCCTTTGCAGAGATAATCCATCCCACCTCACAGGTGTGGCATATCAAGATGACAGCATGATTATTGCACAAGTGTGCCTTACACTGGCCACAATAAAGGACCACTCTAAAATGTACAGTTTTGCTTTACTGGGGGGGGGGGTTCAGAAAACTAGTCAGCATCTGGTTTGACTATGATTTGCCTCACACAGTGTAACACATCTCCTTCACATAGAGTTGATCAGCAGCCAGATGCCATCAAATGTGAGCATTTGTCCACTCAAGTCGACTACGATGATGAGCTGCAGTCAGGTCAAGCATGCAGATGAGCTTCCCTGAGACGGTTTCTGACAGTTTGTGCACAAGTTCTTTAGTTCTGCAGACCGATTGTTGCAGCAGCTGTCTGGGTGGCTGGTCTCAGACGATCTTGGACATGAACATGCTAGATGTGGTCTGCAGCTCTGAGGCGAGGCCTGTTGGATGTACTGCCAGATTCTCTGAAACACCTTTGGAGACAGCTTATGGTAGAGAAATGATCATTCAATTCATGAGTAACAGCTCTGGTGGACATTTCTGCAGTCAGCATGCCAATTGCACGCTCCCTCTAAACATGGGTCATCTGTGCTGTGTGATAAAACATAAGATTTCAGAGTGGCCTTTTATTGTGGCCATCCTAAGGCACACCTGTGTCATGCTGTCTAATCATCATCTTGATATGCCACACCTGTGAGGTGGGATGGATTATCTCGGCAAAGAAGAAGTGCTCACTAACAGATTTAGACACATTTGTGGACAATATTTGAGAGAAATAGGTGTTTTGTGTATATAGAAAATGTTTTAGATCTTTGAGTTCATGAAAAATGCTAGCAAAAACAAAAGTGTTACATTTATATTTTCTTCACTGTATTTTACATTATGCCCCAAATGATAGAATAACTCTCATATTTGAAAGTGAGGTGCAGACTGGCACTCACTCTTGCCTACAAAATGTGATCTGGATCTGATCCAGATTGTGGATTTTGTGGATATTTGAAATGAATATTGAAAAGTCCATTTGGTGTACATTTTGTATTATATCTCAATCAAAAGTGCCTCAGTCACTGTAATTTTTCTGTTATGGATTTACCTACACCACCAAAATTGGATGGATGTTCCAATTTTATGCCTGTTTGTCTTCCAGTTATCAGTCGGAAACCAAGTGCCAAAAAGCAATGACAAATTGTACGTAGTAGAATTAACCAATGTTCTGTGAAAATTATCTGGAAAAAAAAAAAATTCAGAAATAGAAAAAAATTGAAAAAACAAAACAAAAGACCTGACAACACAACAAAAACCTCAATTCACATGCATGAACTAAATACATACTCCTGACATTTGATCACATCTAATTATCTTATGAAAAGCCACTTTGAACACAAATTTGACATTGAAAATGTTTTCCAAGGTAAAATTTGATTGATTTGGAAGCGAGTGTTGGTGGAGGGTTGCGCTCTACGAGGGCGATGCTTTACTCTCTGTAATGTTTTTGGTTTTGATAATTGAGACATTATTTACATTATTGGCCTTTTGTCCCACCAAGAGCGGGGATGACCTCAAATTAGTACAATATAAACTAAACAGGGCAATCGCAGCCCAGTCCAAATTTAGTTAGTCCAGTTGCAAGGAGAAGAGCAGGAAGCTGAGTGGAATAGGAGTTAGAATACCAATAAGTAGACCTGGATTTGTCTACCTGTCACTGTCCTGGGGAAATGGTAAATGGTAAATGGACTGCATTTATATAGCCCTTTTCCATCTGCATCAGACGCTCAAAGCGCTTTACAATTATGCCTCACATTCACCCCGATGTCAGGGTGCTGCCATACAAGGTGCTCACTACACACCGGGAGCAATAGGGGATTAAAGACCTTGCCCAAGGGCCCTTAGTGATTTTCCAGTCAGGCGGGGATTTGAACCCAGGATCTTCTGGTCTCAAGCCCAACACCTTAACCACTAGACCATCACCTCCCCTAGAGACTATGACTGCACTGTCCCAGTCCACTGGCCTTGAAAGTAATCTGTGATGGTGCCCCATCTAGGGGGAGGCTTTGACTGTCATCAGCTTTAGAACCTGGGGGGTAAGCACCAGCACCGCTGGGCTTCAGGGCCTATGTACCGCGTAGGATCACCTGCACTGTGGGCGAGGCTCGGTGCAGGTTTTACTTTTGCATTTTTCATTCAAAGAAAATGAAAAGATGTGTAATCAGGCCTTTTCAGCAGTTTAGTGACATTTTTTTTTGTACAAAAACGATATAAAGTAAATGTCATTTCCAAATAATTTTTATGTGCCCTAAACTAGCACTTTACATTAGTGTTTTTTTTCTATAGATCCACTTCTCTCTATCTTTTGCTTTTTCTTTGTTCTTCCTTTTCTCTCTACTCCTTCTCACATCATGCACTGTTGGGCATGTCCTGTAAATCACTCTGGTTATAAATGGCCTTTGGAACAATGCAGCTATTTAATGGAGGTGCAGTGCCTGCCAGAACAGTGGTGGGAAGTTCAAGCAGCAGTGACGTAACAAGGACAACAAACATACAGCATCAGTGGGAAAAAGACAGTTCTCATTCAAACATTACAGCACTGGATGACTACGACAAGAAATTCATCCTCACTGAATGACCTGCTGTCTGAATTGTCATCGGCTTTGCCTTAATATATTTGTTATGGCAACAAGGCATGGGGTGGGGGGTCAGATTCAAAAAGCTGTCAGCTGTATGTGTTACCCATGTAGTTTAAGTAACACGTGGTTGTGCTTATCTGTGCACCTGTGGGTGGACTGTGATTCATTCATTCATTTTCTGAACCCTCTTATTCCAGTTAAGGGCCACGGGGGGCAGAGGGTGGGTTGGGGTTTGGGGGGTTATCAAAGCAGTCACTGGGTGAGAGCCAGACTACACCCCAGACAGGCCACCAAGTCTACTGCAGTGCCACACACACACACACACACACACACACACACACACACACATTAACATCCTCACACCTCACCAGTTCACCTGACCTGCATGTCTTCACTCTGACGTCTCATTGAGTCGTTTCCAACCAATTTTCCAAACAGTACAAGGCAAATACGTACCTGAAATCCAATCCAAAGAAAAAACGTAACATTTTTGCCAAGCACAGAAAAACATGTTCTAAGTGATTAACATCAGCTGTTTATGCCCTGAACTTTACATCAGGTTATGTGCCATGGAAATAGTAAATTGGAGTGAATAACCAGCGCAATACATTTAAAACATGTGACAAGACATATGGCTTTGCTGTTACACCAACCACACCCAAAGAGGAGTTGAGGGAAACACGACATCGGGCTCATGTGAAGCAGAAGTGGAACTGGTGGATGTGTTTTTCTTATAGCTGCTCTGTTCTGCTGTCTAACTGCTGTATGTCTGTGTGCTTTCTGCAGAGAATGGGACAGAGAGGTGGTTTCAGCCAAGACCAAGCCCAGGCTGATGCGAGCTTTGGCACGATGTTTCCTAGGCCCTTTCCTTTTCTTTGGTGTTCTCCTCTACTTCGGGGTAAGTAGATGAGATGTGTTTTTGGAGTTCAATTTTAGTTGTCTTCCACCACCGTCTTTTTTTTTTTTTTAGTCAAATTAAAAGCACCTGCTTACAGCAACTGTGTGTGCATGCATGCATTCAACTTCAAGCACAGACAAACTGTGGACAGCTGATATTTGATATGGTTGTGTATATTGGGTCAAGGATGAACGCTGCAAAACGGAACATTGATAGCAATAATATTTTTGGAGAAGCAATGTATATGAGCTAACACACAGTGATGCCAGTAACGCGTTACTTAGTAATGCGTTACTCTAATCTGACCACTTTTTTTTTAGTAACGAGTAATCTAACGCGTTAATCTTTCCAAATCAGTAATCAGATTAAAGTTACTTCTCCAAGTCACTGTGCGTTACTATTATTTTTGCATTGTGGGTCGATAGCAGCATTAAACTTGGTCCATGGGCAGGAGGTCGGGGTTAGACTGAACTGCCCACTTTAAGCGAGCTGCGCTTGTCATCCACGGTTTTCTGCAGCAGCTACGACTTGTCGTCACCTCTTAAAGCACGGTGACAACAGCACACCTGCACTGAGCTTTACAAAGACATTTTTATGCTTTTTTCTCCTTTATTTAGAATTTTGAGCTGAGTATCTGCTCATTAAAAACAGCTGATCCTCTGCAACGCGTCAACAACTAACACTATTTTCCACTCAAATGCACTTAAACTGTTGGGGAAAGTGTAATGCACGGACCCACAACTGGGGACGCAAATGAACGGTCAATAGATAATCCAATAAATACAATTTATTACGGCAAAAGTGCACAACAGGTCAAATACTGATTTTAGACAGTCAATCACAAGATACAATAAGTGACGTGTGGGCAGGCCCGAGGGTAGGAGACGCCTATCCAGAGAAGAGCCGGGGCCCACAAGGTTCCGCCGCCAACGAAGAGCTGCAGTATACTGAAGCCCGCCAAGTCCCGAATCCCCAGGTGGCCTCTGCTTCCACAAAAACAGGTTAAGGGTGGGTGTGTGGACACCCAGTAAGCAGTCAGCAAAAATAAGTTCTCACTGTAGTAGGGTGGGGAAAACACCTCCACCACCTACACAGGAAACACAGTTCATGTAGAGCCTGAAAAGTACTACTTATCCGGTTTGGAGTGAGGGGTGAAGACGTCACTCCTCCACTAACCACAAACCTAGCTCCCAGCTGGCAGTAGTAGACAGGAACTCCTGCAACACTCAGAAAAAGAGAACATGTGCGAACGGCACAGTCAAACGGCTGAGAGGTTACCTGAGAGGTAAGCTGATATCTCGGCAGAGATGTGGTGTCTCCTCCAGTCTTTTATGGGATGGGATGGTGATGAGATGATTACTGACAGCTGTTAGTCCTGGCTCCTGGGTGGTAACTGCGCCCTCTGGTGCCTGAAACCTGACAACAGGCAGGGCGCCCTCTGGCGTTGGCCAGCAGTACCTCCTCTTCGGGCGGCCCACACAACAGGACCCCCCCCTCAACGGGCGCCTCCTGGCGCCTGACCCGGCTTGTTGGGGTGTCGCTGGTAGAACTCGGCCAGGAGGGCCGGATCCAGGATGACGCTCCTCTTCACCCAGGAGCGTTCTTCAGGTCCGTAACCCTCCCAGTCCACCAGATATTGGAGACCCCGACCCCTCCGGCAAACATCCAGGAGCCTGTGGACAGTCCACGCAGGCTCGCCGTCGATGATGCGGGCAGGAGGCGGCAATGGTCCGAGGTGTGGTATGGTTTGATTTTGGAGACATGGAAAACTGGATGGATCTGCAGTGAAGCTGGGACTTTCAGCTTCACTGTGGCTGGACTGATGATTTTGGTGATCTTAAATGGTCCGCTATATCTGTCCATCAGCTTTTGTGACTCCGTGTTGAGAGGAATGTTCTTTGTTGACAGCCAGACCTCCTGTCCGGGCTGATATTCTGGGGCCGGGGCGCGTCGGCGGTCTGCATGGCTCTTCGCCCTCGTCCGGGCTTTCAGCAGGGCAGAGCTTTATGCCACACCCAAAGGCACCTCCTGAGGTGGGCCTGGACCGAGGGAACCCCGACCTCTCCCTCCACAGCCGGAAACAATGGGGGCTGGTACCCCAAACACTCTTCAAATGGGGAGAGGCCGGTTGCTGATGAAAATTGACTGTTATGAGCGTACTCGATCCAGGCCAGATGTTGACTCCAGGCCATCGGGTGCGCGGAGGTCATACACCGTAGGGCCTGTTCCAGCTCTTGATTAGCCCGCTCTGCTTGTCCGTTGGTCTGTGGGTGGTACCCGGACGAAAGGCTCACGGTGGCTCCCAGTTCCCTACAGAAACTCCTCCAGACTTGCGAGGAGAACTGGGGACCACGATCCGAGACGATGTTCGCAGGGATACCATGCAGACATATGACTTGGTGGACCAGGAGGTCTGCAGTCTCCTGGGCCGTCGGGAGCTTCGGGAGGGCCACGAAGTGGGCCGCCTTGGAGAACCGGTCCACTATCGTCAGGATGTTTGTCATACCCTGGGACACAGGGAGACCCGTGACGAAGTCCAGGCTGATGTGGGACCAGGGGCGACGAGGCACTGGCAGCGGCTGGAGGAGTCCTTTTTCCGGTTGGTGAACTGCCTTGCCCCTGGCACAGGTGGTACAGGCCTGGATGTCGGCTTCCAAAGACGCCCACCAGAACCGCTGCCGGACAACTGCCACGTCCTTCGCACCCCTGGATGGCAGGTGAGCTTAGAACCATGACAGAAGTCCAAAACTGCAGTCCTAGCGTCTGGTGGGACGTACAAACGGTTAGGTGGTCCACCGCCGGGGTCCGGGTGATGCGTCAGGGCCTCCCTGACGAAGTTCTCCACGTCCCACGTCAGTGTGGCGATGATAGTGGACTCCAGGATGATGTTTTCTGGTGGATCCGACAGCTCCGTCTTGACTTCTTCTTCATGCACCCGGGACAGTGCATCTGACCACTGGTTCTTGGTCCCGGGGCGATAGGTGATCCTGAAGTCAAAACGTCCAAAAAATAGAGACCAACGGGCTTGCCTGGGGTTCAGACGCTTAGCGGTCCGAATATACTCCAGGTTCCGATGGGCAGTGAAAACCGTGAATGGAACCACAGCTCCCTCCAACAAGTGTCTCCACTCCTTTAGGGCCTCCTTCACCGCCAGGAGCTCCCGATTGCCGACGTCATAATTCCGCTCTGCCGGGGACAACCTGCGGGAGAAATAGGCACAGGGGTGGAGGACCTTATCAGACTCCCCGCTCTGGGACAGCACGGCTCCTATCCCTGAGTCAGAGGCATCTACTTCCACAACAAACTGGCGGCTAGGATCGGGCTGCACCAAAACTGGTGCAGTAGAGAACCGGCGTTTCAACTCCCTAAACGCGGCTTCGCACCGATCCGACCAGGT